>NC_056744.1:1270524431-1270671931 GCF_019279795.1 Protopterus annectens
AAAGATAATAGCATGCCCAGTTCCAAATTATCCCAGGTATCTGGTGGGAAGACGTGTTTCAGTTTAGAAACATTATGTATCTTATATGTGTGAATTCCACAATCTATGAAAATAAATAAATAAACAAACCTGCAAGCATCAGTGCGATTGTGATTGGAAAACTAAATTCAATATTACTGAGACAGGAAATACCTGCTCTTCTTATATCTCACAATGTTTCATAATATGCAAGTCAGAAATTGAGATGAATTGCACATGGAGTTCAGACTTACGGTATCCAGTCACTCTCAATGTAGTATAATGGACAAATGGGGAAAACTACACACAGTGAATAATCTCTTGAGAAAGAGCAACAGTAAAAGCTGTAATGATTGTCATCTTGCAACCATGGACTATAGGAATATTCCACTGAAGGGACTCCATCTTTCAAAAACTGAGATATTCATTGGCAGAAAACTGAAAGCATACATCTCAACATCTCAGATCAAGAAATCTGGACAAAGCCAGAAATAATGGGGGTGTGACATGAGTAAGTGCCACCATAGCCAGCTGCAGTTTTATAAATAATGATATGTCCTTTGAATATCAAACTGATTAATACAAGATGCTTGTGTTACAAATGTATTAGAACTGTATGTCATTTGTATAGCAAACTGATTTGGTACAGATGCTTGTGCTAAAAATGTATTTGTAAGCTTTGCTTGTGTTAAAATGAATCAATAATGCACAGTGCTGAAATCAAGAGAAATGTACATGTATTACTGTAACTGAATTAAATGCATATGTTTTAATAGAGGTTACGGGCACAGCAGAGGTTAACTTTAAGAAAAATAAGGGAAAAGTAAATGAGTTGTTAAACACTTAAAAGGCATCCCACAGTGCTGAATTCAATGGGAGATGCTGGGTCTGGGGAAGAGCCTTTGCCACTAGCTCAGTGAAAAGAGGGGAGGCCCCAGACACTGCTATAAACATTTGGATGTGTATTGTGGCAATCTGTGCTAATTTCCTGCCTCAGCTTCAAAGGGGAATATTGTGAGAACCTAGAGTCAGGTGACCAGATGAGGTCATTCTTCCAGGCCTCTTGAAAATTATATTTCAGATATTACAAAGAGAAATCTCAGAGTTTTGCATATTCTGTTTGGGAAGCCTAACTAGAATGACCCTCACCCAAAGCATCTTGCCTTGCAGTACTAAGTAACTTAACTAGGGAGCAGTAATTCTCTTAGATTCATCAGGAATATAGTGAAGCTTAGTTTAGATATCGTTTTTATTTATTTGTCTGAGTCTGCCCATCAGTGTTCTTTTCAATATTTCCTGTGATCTGAACCCTGTGATTTATTGTGAATATATATTCAGTATTTGCATGTACTTTTATTATTTATTATTAAATATATTTAAAACTTTTACGGTGGCTGGTCCTTGTAGAAAGTATCTAACGTTGGAGAGTGCTTATATTTAGTGACACTGTGCGGGCCACTCCAGAAGGCCTAGTCATCTTGGTGAACCACTACCATTTGCATTAGTATTAATATTACACAGTATAATTGGATAACCTTTTAAGAGCCTTATAATAACTGACTGGTGGCAGCGATAGCTACCTTATAGTCTGAGCAAAGTTGGTAGAGCAGGTAATCTTTGCCAACCTTCCCCTGGTTGTCTGTGTGTGTATGTGTATCTGTGTGTGTGTGTGTGTGTGTGTGTGTGTGTGTGTGTGTGTGTGTGTGTGTGTGTGTGTGTGTGTGTGTGTGTGAGTGAAAATTTAAATCTTAAAGAGTGTGTGTGTGTCACCTGCTTGGGACATGGACATGAAGCACTGGGTTTACAGGGAGGATGCTGGAGGTCTTGGCTTGGACACATGGCTGATGACCTAATACTACTGCTGTACAGGTGGGGAGTTTTAGTGGGAACCTGGAGGGAGATAGATAAAGAAATAGCCAGAACCCAGGCTGTGTGTGGTCCCTGTGTGCTCTTAAGGGGAAATGGTACTTGGTGCAGAGCGGACTGCATCTGGAAATACTGAGTGTATCCATTTGTATTCCAAATGCATATCTCTCTCCATTGTCAGTGGTGAGGATTCAGGCTCCTTTATTACTTCCAGCATGGGGACAAGACATATTGGTGGCCATCACATATGGGTAGCAGTGGTGGGCATCACATTAATTGGTGGCAGTAGTAGATCATCAAATGCTCACACATTGGTGAGCAGTGGTGCAAATATTGAATTCCTGCAGCCTGTATGCAGTGGTCACTAAAGAAGGTATTTGTACTCTCAAGCAGCCACACTGTAGACATTTAGAGTTTCATATCACAATAGCTTTATTTACTTACTTTGTGTTAGCTCTATTAGGCAAAGCAGGGAAGGATGTTAGCAAAGTATTATGACAAGCTGACAAGGAACCAGATGGCTGAGATGCACCAAGCCAAAGGACTGAGGCATGCCAACCTGATTAAAGGAGAAACTATTGCAGCCTTAATTATAGCTACAGCACAAACCAGCAACCAGGAGAATAACCAGTCCATTGAGTGGGATGTACAGCTATCAGGAACAGAACAGTTCAACGTTTCCCCAGAGGACTTAAAAATCCATCTGGAGTTAAAGAGACTTGGAGGGCAAACAGTTGGAATTAGTATCAGCAGACTGAAGAAAAAGAGACAGATATCTGCAAGTTAAAGAAAATGAGAGGTAGAGTCAACATGAAAAGAAAATGCTGACTCTTCGCCAGGGTCATGGAGGTAATGAGGAAGGGAGTAACCATACACCAGAAGCAATAAAGGTCAGTAATTTTTTCTTCAGTATCAAAAAGGTGATAATTTTGATAGTTTTATTCATATGTTTGAAAGAGTATGCAAACAGTATAATGTTAACCGATGACTCTAGGTACAGTTCCTCACCTCCTTACTCCATGGTAAAGCTGTAACTGTTGTTTCTAAATTGTCTGATACTGATTGTTTAGATTATAAAAAAGTGAAGCGCTGTTTATTACAATATTTTAAGTTAAAACCTAGAGCTTACAGAAAAAAAGTTTTGTGAGCATAGACGCAAGGCAGATGAAAGTGTATGTGATTATATTGCTGAACTGAGCACTTATTTTCATAGGTGGGTGAGTGAGTGAGTGCCAGGTCACCACTTTTCAAGGACTGGCAGACTTTTTTTGTGAGGGAACAAGCCCTTAGAACTTTGCCTGAGGACATGAGAATCTGGTTGGCAGACCAGGAATGAAACTCTGCAAATGAGTTAGGGAAAAAGTGAGATCTATACCTAGCAAGCAGGGTATCACTGCACAGGAAAGGGATACCCAGTGCTGTAAATGTATAGAAGGGAACCCATGGTGGGCAGCCTAAACCACCCTAACAGAGGCTGCCAGTAACAGGGGAAGCCACTTGTTCAGGTACACAGCCAGGATCAAGGGTTAAGTGTTTTAAATGTAACCAGTGCGGCCATGTAGCATATAGGTATCCATGTCGGCAAGGTGGGGAACAAAAGGAGGGGGGGGCAGGAGTGGGAATAACAGAATGCCAGTGGTAAGCTGTCTGGAGACAACAGGAGTACCAAACTACCAAAAGAGTTTATATCTGATCTTGGTAGATGGGGAACAGGCCACTGCCAAGAATGACACAGCCTCTGATATAAGCATTGTGAAGTCTAGAGTGGTTAAAGAGGAGCAGTACTTGCTTGGGCAGTCCACTCCGGTCAGCGCTTTAGGAGGTATCCCATTCCAAATGCCTTTGGCCAGGATCCACCTTGACTAGGAGTGTGGAAAAAGAAGCAAGCAAGTAGATGTGTTTGAAGATATCCCTGCAGATGTCTGGATAGGGAATGATTTTGGTAATGCAGTACCATGTGTGCACACGTAGTCAGGCTTGGAGACAAGCATGTGTGTTTGGTAGCCTGGGGAAGACTCAGACGGACCACACACCTGAAGCCACGACTGGTGACGTGGCTACTTCAGGAAGGGACCTACACTTCAGTAGTGAGACTGAAGATGAGCCACAGCTGCTGGTGGGTACTGATGTTCCCTTGGACAGAGTGACTGCAAGGGCAGAGGCGAGTAGTAGTACCCAGGCTGACAGTGAGGCACCGCTATCAGAGGATACCAGACTTCCTGTGGGAGGAGAGATGGAAAGATTTACAAAGAGAGAGTTAATACAGGGTCAGGTCTCAGACCCTACATTACAAGGCTTGAGGGTGGTAGCTAGGGAGGCACCTGATTATCAAGGAAAGGGGGATTCTGTATACTGAAACAAATTGTTACTGTGAACCCCTGAGGGAGGGCTGCAAGGTGAGGTAATACAGCAGTTGGTAGTGCCCAGACCCTTCTGTCTGATACTTCTAGCCATAGTCCATGATATTCCCTTTGCAGATCATAGGGGCATTAAAGCATACCGAGAGACGTACTATGTAGAACTTTTATTGGCCTGGGATTACCAGAGATGTAATAGGGTACTGCAGGACCTATGAGCAGTGCCAAAAGGTAGGCTAGGAAGGAGACAAGGTGAAAGCTTCTTTGATGCCTTTGCCTGTGATTGCTGAGCCATTTCAGAGGGTAGCTATGGATATTGTAGGGCCTCTGAGTCAAAATATAATCTAGTGGTAGTAGGTTATGCTACTACATACCCTGATGCAGTGGCTCTGTCCTCCATTGAGACAGAGAAGGTGACAAATGATTTGCTAGAGATTTTCAGCAGGGTAGGTTTCCCAAGAGAAACACTGATTGACAGTGAGGCCAATTTCATGTCAGACCTGCTGGCTTGTCTGTGATAGTGCTGTGGGGTGAAGTACATAAAGCCAACCCTCTACCACCCGCAGACTAATCATCTTGTGGAGAGGTTAAACTCTGCACTAAAGACCATGCTATGGGCATTTTCAGACCAGTTTAAGAGGAAGTGGGACAAATATTTGCCCCATCTATTGTTTGCTTACAGTGAGGTGCCCCGGGAATTCACAGGTTTTTCACCCTTTGCATAGCTGTATGGGCATAGGGTGAGGGGGCCTTTATAGGTTCATAGGTTGGTACTGGGCTATCTGCCCGAAGGCATATATTAGCCCAGCCACATTGTGCGGCATTCACTACCCCTTTAGTAGTTCCCTAGACCCTTGTACTAGCAGCTAGTACCCTTGGCCCCTATCTAGTAGTGCTGTTGGTGTGATCCCTGGTGTGAACTTTCTGTTACCCATCCACTCATCAAGGTTTCTCTTGAAGAGTGATAGTGAGGGGCTCTGTCTTATGTAGATCGGGACCCTGTTCCATAGTAAGGGAAGTCTCTGCGAAGGGAATCTATCCCTCCAGCATGTTCTAGATTTGATTCATGAAGAGTGGGAGGGTGAGTGTGAATCCTACAAGGATTCTGTTGTGGCATATATCCTAAACCTCAGGATGAGTCTTAGGCAGCTCATGAGCTTGGCCCATGAGAACCTGGCAGGAGCCCAACATCAGGAAAAAGTCTGGTATGACAGGAATGCTTGAGCCAGAGAGTATGCTGTGGAGCAACAGGTGATGGTTCTCATTCCTGTCAGACACAATAAACTGCATTCAGCTTAGGAGGGACCTTTCAAGGTGGAAAGGAAGGTCAGTGATGCAAACTACATGGCAGAACTGCTAGGCAGGAGGCAGGGGCACAAAATGTACCATGTTAACATGATGAAGCCTTACCATGATAAAGAGGCACTTGTGCTGAGCATTTGCAGTGCATGTCAGGATGAGTCTGAGGGGGATCTGGTGACTGATCTCCTCAGTGAGGCTTGGACTGACACCTCAGTGGAAGGGGTAGCAATGTCCCCAGCAGCTATCCCCTACCCAGGTTCGAGAAATCCAAGCAATGGTACAGGAGTATGGGAACATGTTCAATGGCAAACTAGGGTGTACCCACCTGGTGCAGCACCATGTGGATACAGGGCCCCAAGGACCCATCCCTCAGAATATCCTAAAAACCAACAACTCAGTACAGCTTGAAAATCTCCTAAAGATACATCCAAATAACAACTGGCTATGCTCTTGCTTCTCACCTGGCTGAAAGTATGCGTCATTTCCTCACCTCACCTCACCTTTCCATCAGTCTCTTTCTTCTTACTTTCTCTTGTAATGCATATAATTTTTTTAAACAAAATTATTGTATGTTACATGACAAACATCATTTTATAGTAGTCCATTGCATAGATTGCTTTATCATGACTTGCAAAATTGTGTTACTATACTGTGTACTTTTGAGTTACAGCTTTATCATGATCTGTATAATGTTGTGCTATTATACAGTATAATTTTGATGTGTTATACTGTGTATTTGTATGTATGTCATGTTTTATGTGGAGCTTTTCTACATGGGCCACCACTGAAAAAGGGAAACTAGTCCAGTTGGACTTCCCTGGTAAACAAACATTAAATAAATAAATAAACTAAATAATATAAAGTAGGCCCCCTACAGAGTGCCTGACCAAGTCAGACAGACTCTGAGAGGGGATATACAAGAGATATTGGAACTGGGAGTAATCCAGGAGTCTAGCAGTCCCTGGGCCACCCCATTGGTGCTGGTACCAAAGTATCTGGCCACTATTGATCTTACTGGGGGCTAATGAGAGGTGCCTTTGCCTCCCAACTGTAGGGAGAGGTCAGCCTTTGTGACTCCTTTTGGCTTGTATGAATTCACAAAGTTTCCCTTTGGGATGAAAAATGCACAACTTTCCAGATAATGATATATCATATCCTAGCAAGAGCAGGAGATTATGCCCTTGCTCACTTGTATGATATTGCCATCTACAGACATTCCTGGCAAGGCAGCATGTCAGGGAGGTGCTGGGCAGACTGCAGTGGGGAGGGTTAACCATTAAGCCCAGTAAGTGTCAGTTGGATATGGCAGAGGTCTCCTACCTAGAACATAGAGTGGAAAGTGGTAAGATCAGGCCAGAACCTGCCAAAGTGGAAGCCATTCAGGCATGCCTGCCCCTTTTACCAAAAAGCAGGTGAGTGCAGTCTTAGGGACAGTGGGGCACTATAGAAAGCTTGTCCCAAATTATAGTACCACAGCTGCTTCCTTCACAGACCTGACAAGGATAAACAGTCCAGATAAGGTAGTGTGGACCTCAGCATGTGAGCAGACATTCCAGAAGTTTAAAGTAGCTTTGAGAGGACCCCTGTGTTAGCCAGTTTAGATTACAGTGAAGAGTTTGTTGTGCAGGTGGATGCTTCAAACCATGGGGTGGGGTTTGTACTTAGCCAGGTTTCCTCAGAGGGAAAAGAGAACCCAGTGTTATATCTCAGCCGTAGACTCTAACCCTGGGAGAAATGCTATGCAGCTGTAGAAAAGGAATATCTAGCCATAGCATGGGCTATCCAGAAACTTCAGCCTTATCTGTATAGAAGGAAATTCACTGTATTTACAGACCACAATCCTTAACATGGCTACATAGAGCCAGCCAGCAAAATGCCAAGTTATTAAGGTGGTTCTTAGGATTGCAGGAATATGAAATGACAGTGCAACACCATAGTGGGGACAGCAATTCCAATGCAGATGGGCTGTCACAACAGGAAATGGGGTAGCATATTCACAGATAGGCTTATTTCTCTCAAGCCATGTTTCTCAGGGGTTAGTTGAAAACTAGCTTGAGTCTTTAAAGGGGGGGGGTGATGATATCGGCAAATGCCAGGATAGCCAGCTGGAGTTTTGTAAAGAATGATATGTCCTTTGAATACCAAACTGATTTATACAAGATGCTTGTATTACAAATGTACTAGAGCTGTATGTCGTTAGTATATCAAACTGATTTTGTGCAGATGCTTGTGCTGAAAATGTATTTGTTAGCTTTGCTTGTGTTGAAATGTTATCAACAATGCACACTGCTGAAATGAAGAGAAATGTACATGTATTATTGTAGCTGAATTAAATGTATATGTTTTAATAGAGGATACTGTCACTGCAGAGGTTAACTTTAATAAAGTTAAGGGAAAAGTAAATGAGCTGTTAAACACTTAAAAGGCACCCCACAGTGCTGAGTTGAATGGGAGATGTTGGGTCTGGGGAAGAGCCTTTGTCCATTAGTTCAGTGAAAAGAGGGGAGGCCTCAGGCACTGCTATAAACATTGGATGTGTATTGTGGCCATCTGTGCTAAATTCCTGTCTCAGCTTCAAATGGGAATATTGTGAGAACTTGGAGTCAGGTGACCAGATGAGGTCATTCTGTCAGCCCTCCTGGAAATTATATTTTAGATATAACAAAGAGAAATCTCAGAGTATTTAATATTCTGTTCAGGAAGCCTGACTAGAAAGGCCCATACCCACAGCATCATGCCTTGCAGTAGTAAGCAACTTAACTAGGGAACAGTGATTCTCTTAGATTCATCAGTAAGATAGTGACGCTTAGTTTAGATATTGTGTTTCTTTATTTGTCTGAGTTTATCCATCAGTGTTCTTTTCAATATTTCCTGTGATCTGAACTCTGTGGTTTACTGTGAATAAATATTCAGTATTTTCATGTACTTTTGTTATTATTAATTATATTTAAAACTTTTATTGTGGCTGGTCCTTGTAGAAATTATCTAACCTTCGGCAGTGCTTATATTTATTTGCTGACACTATATGGGCCATTCCAGAAGGCCTAGCCATCTTGGTGAGTTACTACCATTTGTATTGGTATTAATATTACACGGTATAATTGGATACCTTTTTAAGAGCCTTATTGTAACTGCCTGGTGGCAGTGATAACCACCTTATAGCATGTGCAAAGTTGGTAGAGTGGGTAATCTGTGTCAGTCTTTCCCAGGTGTGTGTGTGTGTGTGTGTGTGTGTGTGTGTGTGTGTGTGTGTGTGTGTGTGTGTGTGTGTGTGTGTGTGTGTGTGTGTGTGTCTGTGAAAATTAAGTCTTAAAAAGTATGTGAGTATCAGTTACTTGAGGCAGAGACATGAAGCACTGGGTTTACAGAGAGGGTGCTGGAGGACTTGGACATTCAGCTGAGATCCTAACCCGACAGCTGTACCAGTGGGGAATCTAATTGAGGACCTGGAGGGAGACACATAAAAAGACATCCAGACCCCAGGCTGAGTGTGTTCCCTGTGTGCTTCTAAGGGAAATTATACTTGATGCAGAGAGGTCTGCATCTGGAAATAGTGAGTGCATCCATTTGTATTCCAAATGCACGTCCCTCTCTAATGTCTGTGGTGAGGATTTAGGCTCCATGATTACTGGCCCAGCATGAGAACAACATATGTTGGAGGCCATCACATATTGGTAGCAGTGGTGGGCATCACAGGGGGTACAAAGGCCCAAAAATAGGGGCATATATTAAAATTTGCTCCTATAAACTTACAAATTTGCTAAAATAACAGGTTTGAAATTATTATGTATTTTCCAAAGGATATTACACCAGAAACCCAAATGTATGTTATTATTTTATATTATTTAAAGACTTTAAACTTCAATAATTTGTCAAAAACCACAAATTTTATCAGGAGTAGACCAAACATATGTAGAAAAAATCTGGACATTCTGCAAAAATCTGGACAGTTGAGAGCTGAAAGCAAAATGCATGTTTCATCTATGATACTGATGCCCGAAAATCTAAATAATGTAAAATATATACTGTTAAATCATCAAAGAAACAATGGTGTTATGACAGGAGATTCAGAAGAGTATCAGATGTACAGATTGCAGACACAGTAATAATGCAAAAGCTATAGGAAAGTTAACAGATTTGAGTTGTAATTCTTGATAAAGCTGTTGAACCAAGATACCGCACAGTCTGTAGGAAAGATGGCAAACTGTAAAGATGAAATCTTAGACATTTGTGCAGCATGTTTATATCAGTCATGGGTATATAAAAAGCAAACACCATGGCTCTGTCACACAAAGGGATAGAGCACTAGCTATGACCCAGGTTACCATGATTCCCTTAGCAGCCCAGATACTGGAGAAGTCAGGCAGAGGATATGAAGGGGGGGGGGTGAAAGGCCATGACCTACTTGCCTCACAGGGGGCAGGGCATGTTGGTATGCTTCACATACCAACAGGTTAGGTGGTGCAATCTCCATGCTGGAGAACAGAGAGACCGCTGTTTTGAAGTTATTATGTCAAGTACTTCAACGAGAGTCCACTGTTCTTTTATTTTCCACTGTTTTGGTGACATAGGCATTGTTATATCTTATGTTTCTTCCAGTTGTAGCACTAGACCATGCATTTTTTAATGTAGGTTATGTATATAATTTGAAAATGAGCTTTATAATAACTGATTCTGGAGGTACATTTTTTATATTATGATTTCTACCTCAGGACCTGAGTGCTGTCTCTATTCCATGAGAAAATCTTTATTGTAAGTTTAGAGTCTTTTATAGCCAAGCTTTTAGGAATTCCATCATCTTCTCTTCATCATTTTCTGGTGTTCTGAATAGTCTTATGTTGTTACTATTAACCCTATTTTCTAAGCCTTCTGACTTACTTGCTAGCAATGTATTTTGCTGTAATAAGAATTCTGTTTGATTTTCTAGAATCCACTATTTTTTCATCAGTATGATTGTTTTATAACACAACTTTCATGATGGTGTCCAAATATAAACTCTTCCACACTCCAAAATTTAGAAAAACATCATTTGACACAAAAAATCAACTTTATTGGAAAGCAGGAACAATGTGTAAAAAACAGAAATGAACTATTGCCTCAACATATGCCTTCAAGGTTTGAAAGTTTTAAACAAGGTTTAAAAGTTTTAAAAAGTTTTGTTTAGATCTTTTGAACCTTGAAGGCATATGCTGAGGTACTAATATTGTTTTATCTAGTTACCTTGTTGTTGAACAAGAAATTTCGGTTACATTATTTGTTTATTACAGACATGTTGAGCAAAGTTCATTTTACCTTGGAATAAGTCAATATTCCATGTTATGTCCTATAATGAAGAATTAATATACTGCAAGTTTATTCACACACAATTGTTAGGCTTTTAGTTCTTTGAAGCATACATTCTGGTAAGGAGTATAATTTACAGGCACTTAGTGTAGTCTTTAATGTTATATTAAATTGCTCTTTTTACCATAAAAGTTGACAAAGTTGATGAAAAAAGTTCCTTCTTTATTTCTGTACATTTTTAATAATATGCTGAAACTTCCCAATACAAATTATTTCTCAGTCTTAAACACTTTCCAAGAATTGCTTGACAGTGGCCACCTTACCACTCCCAAGAAATTAAGTTTGTTACTTCATGCAATATACTAATCCAAGCCAGATGCAAAAATCTTTTAAAACTCAGAAAAAGGCCATTGCAGGAAGCACTCCAGTGCAAAAGTGTTTTTTTTTTTTTCGTTCAACAAACGTCACACTGTGTAACTTAATGGCATTTAACAATGTCATAGTAAACAAGTAACTCATAGTGCATAAATATAGTAGGAGAGCCAACTTGTAATAAAAAAACATTATATTGTATCTCATTGGTCAATAATTTATTATTATCAGAGAGATACAATGCTCCCATCTTATCATAACATCAATACAATATGCTTGATGCATTTACAGTAGTAGTAATGATACACGCCTTATAAATATATATATATATATATATATATATATATATATATATATATATATATTTATATTTATATTTCAGTCAACCTTTGCACTGCTGTAGTGGGAGGCCATGGTCACCATTAATATTCATGTACTCCTGTATGTCAAACTACACAGTGTGCAGCATGGTTGTGTGACTAGACCACCCAAACACTGCAAAGCCATTATGCTGTCAATTATGCAACAAGTAACTGAACGATAAAAGGCAAACCCACTTTAAGAGCTATATTACTGTGAAAAAGTTATATATACAATGGCAATAACAGTGTATGCACATGTAGAAGGTTATATAAAAATGTGAAACCACTATGTTTCATAGTCTTACTATAATAACAAGCTACAAATAACATTTAAACCTAGTCCAAGAAGTTACTTATGAACAACACATTAACAGAACTATCAACCCTGTTAGAACATAACTGCAATAAAAAAGTAGCAAATTGAAACTGCTGATCTTCCAATGAGTAGAAAAAGTTTGTTACAAATGAGGAAAAACATTTTGAGCTTGGCTGCATTACTGACTTAGTTCACCATAAATTTGCACTGTATGTACAGTTATCAATTCAAACTAAAGGGTAAAAAGATAATACAGACAAAACCATTTAGTAAAAGCTGCAAGAAGGTGTCAGTATACTGGCATCACTAAAAGATGCAGCATATATTTGAAAATGCAATGAGATTATATGTGCATATGTAGGTCCTGTTTTAATGTCATCACTTACACCTTAGTAATTGCTGAGTAGTAATGCATCATCTGATTTTTCTTCATAAGGATCATTACTGCAGTAGCCTAAGCTACATGGATTATACCATGCTGATCCCACTTACAAAGCTTTCAGGGCATCTTACAGGCACCCAAACCACTGGTCAGCTTGAGCACCAAGTGTATTAGAGCTTTCCTGCAGAAAGCTGGTGTTCAAGGATGAACAGTTGAGTAATGCAGTTCCATTATTCGTAAAATAAGCTCCCTTCAAGGACAAAGCCTTCCACTTTCCTTTTTGTGACATAATGCTAGTTTTTTTTTTTTTCAGAAAACCTGTTTAATTATGGTAGGAGAAGGTATTCTAATAACACTCACATGATTTTTGTACAGTTTTAAATGGGAGCATTATTTTTTTTTACTTTTGTGGTAAAAAGTAGTTTAAGTTAGCTTTAAACTATTTCTTTTATGATAAAAGTTGTTTTATTTTACCTTTGGATGCTGGTTACGACTTTGAAAGTGTTCCTTTTTTTGTTTTTACTGTGTTTTAATGAAGAAGTTATTTTTTTAAAAAACATACTTGTTTTACCAACTGTTTCTGCCAGGCTTACCCGGGAATCTCGCACTTTTTTCAGTTAAACATGGAAAAACCTATGTATTTCTTGCTCCTACCTTCTTCCAACCAGAAAAAGAAGAAAATTGTTAAGCAGCCTTTGCCACCAATGCAGTCCTGCTAGTGAAGTCCCTGCATCCACCATTAACCAGGGGTTATTCACATTCTATGCAGATATTGCAGTGCCCTTGGATGGCAAGAGATAGAGAGAGACGCTTGTCGGTCCTGGGAGAAAGGGAAGAAAATACCACTTAGCTTATCCAAAAAGATGTGCTCACCCCCTAGGGAGGTTTTTGCTGGCAAAAGTGGGTCTATTTCTTTAGAAATTCCTGTCAAAAAGAAACAAAAACTTAAAGCATATGCTTCCTCTTCTCTCAGTCCTGGACATGAGTAATTTATTGGGCTTAGCTCAAGCTTTAGTGCAGGCTCTTGTGCCTTTCTGTATGGCTTTTTCTGGTAAAAAAAAAGAGATTCTTCATTTTCTGAACATATTTGAGAGTTTGAATGTCAAAATGATTCTGAAGCTATGGCTTATGTGTTGTCTTCACAGAATTCTGATTTAGATTCTAAGATGAGTGTGACTTCTTCCTGTACTTTGGAGGATTATCTTTCTCTGACACTGTTTCCAGAATGAATCAGTTATTTCAGTGGGAAAATAATGATATTTCTCAGTCCTTAATTAATACCACTCCCTCTGCTTCTGACAAGGATGAGATGGCTATTGATAAGTTTGTGAAAAAGAATATTTTGCAACACATGTTCAGAATTCTGAGATATCAAGCTCATATGTTGAAGTTTATGCTTGTCACTTGTGAGAATATAAGGACTATTTTGGCATCTGGTCCTTCTTGTGAGGAGAATTCTGCTTTGTGTAACTAACTTGGTCTCTATGTCTCAACTGACTCACCCATTGTCTGAAATGTGCTTATGGCACTACTGATAACTCTTCCAGGGCTGCTTCCACTTAAGCATTTAGAAAGGGTTTTTCCTGGCCACATTCTCAAAACCTCCAAGAGGATGTCAAGAAAGAAACTTTAAATTCCCCCTTGGTTAAGAGATATAGTTTTTGGACCTGTTGCTACAGGGGATAGAGGGAAACTGAATAAAGGATCTCCCAGATTTATAATTCCTCCTACTCCAAGTTTATCACGGGATTAAACACTGCTGTACTACTTTATTTAAAAAGCAGAATAAACATCCCAACACTGCTGTTAAGCAGATATTTAAAAAGTAATGGCAGAATATTCCAAAAAGAAAACAGGAACCGCGCCTTCCCAGAACAAAGAACAGCCTAATAAGTATGAATGACTATATGAGCGACTAACCTTTCCCATTCTGTCATCCCCCTAATTAATCCAGAAAATCTAAAATTTCATATCACTTTGGCAGCAGATTGTTTTCTACAGATGTTGTAAGAGTAATCCATCAAAATTACAGATGTCTCCTTTGTGTGTAATTCCTTTTTACACACCGGGCCTGACTCTTTTCCTTCCTGTAATTCAGCGTATGCTTGATGAGGGAGTTATGGGGATGGTTTTATTCCAGAATGTTACTGCAGCCAAGGGAGACCAGTAATGGATTTTTCCTTTCTTAATTTGTAATAACATCCAAGTTCAAAATTATGTCTCTTTATAAGTTTTTACTTCTTATTCCCCACTTGAATTTTCTAGTGCCCTTAAATTTAAAAAATACATATCATCACATTCCTAGAGATCCAGATTTCAGATATTTCTTAACTTTTTGTGTCTGAATCGCATTATCAGTTCCCTGCATTATCCTTTGATTCAAGGATATTCACAAAGTAAGATGCAAGGCAAATAAGTGGCAAATCAAACACAAATAAAAGCAAAAATCCACTTGCTGTATTGAGACTGGAAGGAATGAATGCAAGCAATTAAGCATAACACGAAGTTTATTTATCCACTTTTCATTGAAAAGGACTTCATCAGAAAAACTTTGCTTTCAAATGGAAATCCTTTTTATATAAAAAAACATAATAGGATAATAGAATAATTACATCACAACTCAAATTTTTAAAATCACAAACTGTTAAAAACATTAAAAAAATACAGGAAAAAATCATTCCCCAGGATTTAATAAAATCTGTGCAGGCACAGTGTAGAGCCTACATGGAATGTATCTGTGTACACAGCCACGGTTCTCCCTTGGCAGCGCACCATGCATATCAATGATGGTGCGTTGCCGAGGGATAGAAGAGGAACATGGATATTGAATCAATCCAGGGGGAGGTATAGTGGCTAAACATGGCTGCAGATGAGTGTGAGACTCCCCGTAATGCTCCCTGCCACTGTTGTAATGTTGTGAAGTGTGTCAAATGCATATTTCATTTTTATGTGTTATGTTTTTTTTAATTACCTTTTTTATGTTGCTGTTTTTTTTTTTAACTGCATGTTTAAGTGGCACAGCATAGAGCAGAGCAATACCAACCTGCGCTCACATAATGACAGCTGACAACTGCCAGACATCTAAAAATAGAAACCGGATATAATTAATTATCATGACTAATTTTTTTTCTTTTTTTTTTTTTTTTTTTTTTTTTCTAATTTTTCTTTGCATGGCATGGAACAGAGTATAGCAGAGCTGAGTGGAGCTTATACATACATGGCCAACACCTGCCAGACATCTAAAAATAGAAACCTGCTGTAACTAATTATTTATTTATAGGTGTGTCTAAGTGTGTTTGTACGGTGCTGCATGGTGCTCAGCAACACTAACAGGTAGCGTAGTAGTTTATGTGAAGGCATACTAGTTTTTATAACATCCAGCTCACTAAATGGGTAGAGTTACAGTCTTATGTGTAGCAGGTCCTCGGTTCAAGTTCATAACAGGCAGAATATGTCTGTAAATGAATGTAATTTTTTTTTAATTTTATGAATCTATTATGAATTGTGGCTCTGTTGTGCTCTGCTAACCACTGCTTATTCATGCTAAGCAAGTGCATAAACATGCTAAAGGTTACCAATGTTTGTCTGGTGCTATGCCTCGCTAAAACCATGCTTCTGTGAGTTTTCATGCAACTTGGCTTTCCTTAGCTGGTTTGTGCACTGCTAAGTGATGCAGCACTTTTTGAATGTTGCTGAATGATGTGAAAGTGTGGGAAAACAGTCTGTATTAAGTCCAATAGGTGAAAATTCTGCAACACTTACTGGAGTTCAATCAACATTTGGTATGGCTGGTGGTGTTGGTGAAGGTGTGCGCTTTTGGGTGCAGAAGTGGTGTACTCAGGAGTCTGGGGTTATGGTCAGGCTCCTTGTTAAAAAACATGAACCCCGGCTGATGCAGCACAGATTCCAGGGCTCAGACTGTAAAGCAGAGGCCTGGGACCATTTGGCCAGGGAACTCACCCGTGTTTCTGGTATCCCCCCCACACAGGTGAGCAATGTCATCACCATTATGATGACCTGAAAAGAAGAAAGAGGAGAACCTTGAACACCTGGGTCCAAGAGGCAAGAGCAAGGCATGCCCCACAGATATGCAAGTTATTTTCCTCTTTTACTAATATGCAAGATGAATGTCTGCAAATTTGGTATGCATAATGGTGTGCTTCTCTCCCAACATCTGCAGCTGAGAAGGCTTGCAATGTTGAGTCCCATGTCAGGTGCCTGGTCAGGCTGCGCTGTGAGCATGGTAAGTATAGATGTAGTATGATAACTTTAGTGCAATAAGCAAGAAAGACTAAAGCATTTACTGAAATAAAGTATACACAATAAAAACTGTAGTGCAATAAATGGGCAGGTAGACCTGTAGTGCAACAAATGGGCAGTTAGAGCTGTAGTGCAATACATGAACAATACCAACTGATGCTCAATACACAATAAACAATACCAATAACAATAAACAAAATGGTGTTCAGCAGGAGTGTGTTGTCATAACCATGGCAGCAGAGCTTTATGCATTGCTTGTCTATGGTAAGGTTGCTGTAATCAAGTGTAACACTGTAATAGCTGTGGAATGCAAAACTAATGGCCTGAAAACTGTATTGCTTAACTCATGGTACTGTCCAAGGCTGTCTCCAGGCCAATATCAGTCAAATAATGCTCTCTGTTCCACCTACTTCGGATAATAAATGTATATGGGTGAGGTAGCCCTCTCCATGGGCAGATATTGTGTGTTTATTTCACAGATATTTCACAGCAATAACAATAAAAATGTTCACCAGCATTGTTGATACTACAATAAAGCTGTTTTAATATATGCAGAATGGTTGTATTCCAGCCATGCGTATTCTACTGTCAGTGCAGTCAAATTATAACACTGTAATAGTTCTAGGATGCAAAAAGAATGTCCTGTAACTTGTATTGCTCAACTCTTAGTATGGTTCAAGATTATCTCCAGCACATTATCAGTCTCATAATGCTCACATTTACTCTCTCCCCTAGAACAAAATGTACATGAGTGAGGTACCCCATGTTATGAGTAGATATTTTGTTTAGATTTCACAGAGTTTTAAAATCAATAAGAATAACATGTTCACCAGCATTGTTGATTCATAAATAAATCTGTGTACTTCCACTGTGGCTCTATTCCTTGTATGTCTGTACTAAGTTGCTGCAGTCACGTATTACATTATTTGCAGAAGTCCCTTGCAGTCACAGCTATTAGGTTCTATTCCCATGCCTGGCAACTAAGCATGATGGCTGTCTAGTTTATGAACTGTACACAAAAAATGCCTCTCAAGTGTCACAATATCTCATATTGTAATTAATATTGTGTAATTCATCTGTCACAGGATTACCACATTACCACAGACATTATTACTTTGAATGCAAAGACTTATCAAATCTACTTACAGAACACCTTGGTAGTTATACAAGTCCACATGATGTAAAAGTGTTCTGTCTAGTTGTGTAACCTGCATTTGTTATTGCTTGGCCCATACTGTCCCATGAAACAGCTTGAGAGGTATGTACGTCCTACATCACCTATAGGAGACTTGTAGTCACTGTATACAAAAATGACAATACACACCTGTAGAGTTATTATTACCACATTTTTCAGGGTTATAATCTGCAATATCACTAATGGATTGTTTTTCTCCCCCTTTCCAACCCTTATCCGCATGTATTTAATATTGTTATGTATTATTATGGTTTACTATTAACATATTTTGTTAAAATAACTATATTTTGGGAAACGTGGTTTATTATTGTTATGTGTTATTATGCCTTCATATTGACATATCTTGTTAAATTAACTGTTTTGTTGGCCTTATGCTTTACATGTTACTGGCATGCATTTAATATACTGACTGTTTTGTTATTTCATGTTGTGTTATACATTTGTATTTGGGTTAATTAATATGATGTTCCATGCTGTTAATACTAACAATGATTTCTTCATAACTAACCTCAACTTATTGATATACCTCAATTACCACAGCATTTCAAGGTAGGCCAGTTCCAGCTGATCCACCTACCTTGCTTCAATCAGCCATGGTACTGGGTCCCAGCATGTCTGGGACCCAGACCGGTGGTGCCCCCTCTACTACCCCTGCAATATCTGTGGTGTAAGGTAGTGTCAGCCCATGGGATGGGGATAGGCTACCCTCTGTGAGCCGTGTTGGAGGGAGAGTTGTCACCATGGACTGAGCTGCTGGTCTAGTGAGCATGATAGTCCACCGTGGCTATGAGCACCACCTGTGCTGGATTGAGGACATCCTGGCCAACCTGGTGGGGCAGCCTCATCCAAGTGTCCAGCCTCCAGCACTGTGAAGGAGCAGTGCTGACAGTTCCATGGGGGGGCTGTGAGTCACACTCCTGCCATCTGGAGGCTCATGGGACTTGAATTCCACAACACCCTCCCTATCCAAGGTGTTCACCCCCTCATGTGTCACACACCACCTCTGTCTGCTGTCTTGTCTGTTTGCAAATGCATCCTCACCTACCCAACTTACCTTCCTCACATGTACCTATGTCCCTTCCCCAAAATTCCACTCTCACCTTAAAAAAAAAAAGAAAATGGGCACCTGTCCAAAAAAAAAAAAAAATTCATCCCATACATAGCTCTCCATTTTGCACGTGTCCATTGGACAGATATAGTTTGGGCCAACTGGGTTGACAGCGCAGTTAAGTTGTCCCCACCCCTCTCTCTGTGGTTTGAGAATCCAAATTCATCTACAAATTCTGTCAAAGTGCACAGTTGTTGCTGTACAAGAAATGGATAGCTATGGTTTGTTCCTACACCCTTCTTGCACATCCCTCCCTGCCTTTCATTGTGCTTTCCCCCTGCTTGCCCCAATTTCACCACTTTCCTCTATCCCCTTTTTTTATTTTCTTTGTATTTTTTAGTGCATCGTGAAGCTTCAATAAGCTCATCTAAATAGAGCTATAATGACTATATGTGTTTATAGCATTGTAAAACACATGTACAAAATAAACACCTCTGCCATGTTCGAACCCGAGCTCATCACACCCACAGCACACTGCATTAATCTGCCACGCCACACAACTCTTAATTAAAACAGGTGGTTTAAACAAAACATAGTAATTGCCAATTACAGTCATTACGCGTGTTTCAGTGGAGCTGTGCACCATGCAGCGCCTCACAACCTGGAATAAAATGTAATGGAAAAAATGGGAGTGAACACTTGGGAAGACAACAAGCTGTAGGTGTATCTTTGTCAGCTGTGTCAGCCTTGCTGTAGTTAGACTCAAGGCTAAAGACATGATAATGGATGTAACTGAGGCCTGTGATAGCAGGTGCATGTGTCCTGTTATCAGCAACATGTAGAAAGTCACCTGCTAAGGCATTCATGGCAAAATACACATTCAGCTGGGACTCTGGTGCAGAAATAAATCCATATAAAGCCATGCACATACTGATGGATGTAGAAAATGTTAGTCACAGCCTGTATGTCTGCAAGTATATCTTGCAAATACACTAGCTGTAGCAGTAACTCAGTAGCTCAGTCTGTTAAATACCTCGCATACAGTACATCTTACACAAAGTCTTGGGTTCAATTACATTGTTGTGAAGACACCAATTAATGAAATGACTCATGCATTCATTATCCACACAAAGTATTGCAAATTAAATAACTGCTGTTCAGTGCTGGAAGTTACAGGCCTGCAAGTAGGGACACATTTCACATATCCATATAGCATTGCTATATGTTGCCTAGTACTTTGTTATTGGCATAGCTGCTGACCATGTTATCTTAAACACATGTCATAATTGGAGTGTAAAGGTTAGCCTCACCCTGGCTCTGTCTCTACAACAAGGCTGACACAGCTGACAAAGATACACCTACAGCTTGTTGTCCTCCAAAGTGTTCACACTCTCTGCTTATGTCTATTACCTGCAGCAGTAGTTGCAGCCTGTGGTACACACAGCTCTGTGTAAAGGTTTTTGCTACAGACCTATCCTCTGTGATAATGTAGTCTCCTCACTCCAGTAATATCCATCTCAACAGCTAAGAAAGGGGCTTTGTTCTACATGAAGATGTTATATATTGCACAGTGGTTGCATGTCATTGGCTAATAATAGTGCAGTTCACATGTTTTGGTTGCAATTAGCATATCAGAGCCACAGATTAGTTTAGAAGCAATTACCTGCTAATGAGAAGTATGTAAAAATGCAAGCAACTGGCTATGGGGAAACATTTTGTATGAGACTTTGCTCACACAGAGCTCACCTTTGCGAAACATTACTAGTAGCACATTTCAAGAGAGGAGCACTGCACTCCACCAGGTATGTAACTGTTTTTTGTGTATAACAGGATGCAGATGGGAGAATAGAGGTATGGGAAATAGGGATTACAGCAGTAAGCCTGTCTTAGACCTGTAGTAATGACATGTCATTGATACTCTGCTGGCTTACACACACAGGAGACGTACAATATATCAGGGTCGCATTGTCTTTTGTCATTGTGGCACACTGGTATTGTTCAACTGTCCCTGTATAGTGGTTGTCATAGCACACTGCTATTTGTCTGGCACTGGTCTTATGACATATTATTGGGTGACTGGCCTTAGGGGACACACAACAGTGGACTAAAGTATTGGGTGCATGATCATACAGCAGAATCTCTCATGGCACACAGGGAACTACCTCAGTAATGATACTATCTCAGTTGTATCCACACATGTAGTATGTTGTCACACTGTGGGGTATGACGTGTGACCAAGCAGTGGATAGTGCCGGCCATTTTGTTCTTACTGTATCTGTACATAGTGGACATCCATGTATATGATCCTGCAATGTGTTTCCCTTTTGATGTCTTTCAGGACTAATGTATCATAAATGCCATGACCCCTTCTTAGATGTGAAGAATGAACTAATACTTCAAGGACTACAGCATCATCATCACATACTCCTATCCAGGGGGAGGGATAACAGGAAACACTGTGGTGCATTGTGGGCAGACCTTGTCTGGGATGTGAATGATAGTGGCCACCAGGACAGGACATATTTGCAGGTTCAAAACCATGCTACAGACATGGGGAATGCTGCACAACAAAGGGCAGCTGATGTAGCCAGGCATCATGCCATCACTGGTGGAGGGCTTGCAATGGGGCAATCACTCATGGACACTGAGGAATTCCTGGTGAACCTAGGGACACATGACAGCTCCCAGGCATCCATCACACCATACATCATGGAACTGGGTGCCAGTGTCCACAGCAGAGGAGCATGCAGGTAAGCTTACTGTGATCACCATTGTAACACTGTAGCAATCATTCTGTCAGGCTGTACAAACCTTTACATGGGTGTCAGGTATATGTGCTGTTGGGGAGGTTCAGCTCAGTTGTACACTCATACTCAGAATATCACCAATATATATCAAGTAACACAGTAGCTACTGCATATGTAAGATATATGCAGGTGTAAACTTGTTGTGCTGCAACATGCAGTGGTACTGAAATTACCTCACCTTTTTACAGGTCCATCAGGAGTTGACCAAGGCCAAGCTTGATACTGTTTTGTTATGGAACATATATATGCTATTAAAGTTAAAGGCCAGGATAACTCCCTATGTACACTTAATGTTGTGTGTAACCAGAGTAGAATGTTTTTATGTTCCAGTTTTGAACATTTACTTAAGTTTCCTAGAATGGGTAATCACAGATGTGTAGTTGAACAAGCAGAAACACTCTTGCAGTTATAGTTCAGACTGGATAAGCCTCCTGGAGTACATGAGGCAATTAATCTGATATGTCTTGTAAAAACCAAAAGGTCGATGGTACAAACCTTAAGTATTGAAACTTTTATTTGTATGTATTTGTTAAGACAGGTATACTGTGTTTTGTGTGTTGTTTTATCATATTGCATACCTAAAAGGTACATTGTACTGTTCAAGTGTCACATAATTTACCTGATTTGCTTGTGGGAATGTATTTTTTGTGAGGAAGTCTGTTGTGCATGAAAGTAGAGATGAGAAGATGTAAGACTTGTAATGCAGTTATAGATCCTCATTATTATGACTCTTGGTGGATTTTCCATACATAATAATGCAGGTAGTGATGTACTGCTTTTGTCTTTGTTTTCACAGGTGACTAAGGGATTGGGGTCTCTGCCCTACACAACCTAATGTCAGTGTCTCTTTGACTCTGATAATGATGGTGGCCACAGTGAGGCACAGATAGGGTTGCCGGGGGCTGAATCTGTCTCAGAGGTTGACATCCCTCTTCTTCCCCCATTACCACTGCACACAGTCAGTATGCCCACACATACCTAGTCTCCACAGACCTTAAATATTGGATAGTCAGAGGGTGGAGACATTGAACAGGCCAGTGTGGCAACTATGGCTTCAGTGAGTATAGACACTGGCCATAGCCAGAAAGCTGGCATGGTCCCACACAAGAAATTGACAGGGGTGCTCACAGGAGGACTGCTGTTTGCCTACCACCCATTGCAGGTGTCATATCACAAGTCACTCGGCGCATGTTTTGGGTCATCATGGAGGCACAGGCACATTCTGAATGGAACACCAGATGTATGCTTAGGGTTATGGATGCAGCACGGCCTGACATCCGTGACTGCCTCCACCACATTAGGGATAGCCTGCATCATTTCACTGATGCAGTGAACAGACAGTGGGCTGAGACAGTGTCTGTCCTGGACTACACATTGTCTGTGCTGGAACATATGTCTGGAGTTGGGTGTCAGACCCATGGGTGTAGGACAGCAAATCATTTGCTGAGAGTCCATGCAGCCATGCACAGTTACACTCCCATAGTGGCAGTACATCCACTGCTACAGAGTGGAGGTGTTGTCCACACCACGTCTGGGTAGGTCATAGGCAAATGATCCTGGGCGGTCAAATAGGGGACACTGTCTCAGCAGACAGCAGTCACCATCAGGTACTAGCACTACATCTGACCTTTAGTATGGTGGTGCCAGTGCACTTCCACAGAGCCAGTTCATGTATTCAGCGCCAGAGATGGTGAACTGTTAGCTCTACTATATATGGTCCAAAGCTGTCCAACATACACATGCGTAGGGCTAGCACTGAGTTTGACTGTGCACATGCACTATCACATGCAGGTCACCTACAAATACACATAGCACCTCTCCATGCACCATCTAACCCACTCCCTTTCCTGACTTGCACACACATGCTGTCAACCATTTGTGCCATCCTAGCCCTCCAGCACCCCCAAATATCATATTGTGCAAGTGATGATACCTGTGCCACATCCCTGTTATCCTTCCCATCGATGTAAGGAAATGAAGCTATGTGTCTGATGGACAGGGTGACAATATTACTTGACATGTACTTGTGTAATGCAGTATTGTTTTGCCATGCCACTTGTAGTGGTCACCAACATACACTGTATGCTGGTATGTGTCATGAGTACGCAACATACTTTTGCAGACCTTATGTTGTATGATGTTGTAGTGGTGGTATTGTTCCACAATGACAGATATGTTACTGACCTGTGTATGTTTCTGTTTCAGGAGTCTGAGAGGATAACCTAAGGACAAATGATGGCAGTGAAGTGGCACAGCATGGCATGGTAGCACAGCAGAAATATGACTTCAGCAAGGTACAGCAGTATTAGTGCATGTTTCCACAGGTACATATCTGTATGGCAGTCTACCAAGGACAATGACAGCATCAGCATACTCATGCATTCAAAATTTGTGATAAGGTCTGCTACAGGGCAAGCTGTAACCCTGCTGGAGTGCATATGCTGCCTCACTTTAGGGAGCATAGTAGATGGATTACTCACTGTAAGGACATTAACCTACTATGTGACATTAGTACTAAATGCTTGTGGGAGATATTTGTCTAGCATATATAAACACACCCTTGAAACAGACCCTGCCTAATGGTACACAGAGAACTTCAGTGCACCTCAGCACATTCCATCTGTTTGATTGACTGGGCAGCCATAATCTCAACACATGGCATCTGCCTGAGTCACTCTTGGAGTGGGACAATATTTGCTGGCCTCTGATTGTGAGGGCCGTATAGCTATTATGCTAGATAGGTTCACATCTCCTATGACTCCAAAACATGATGTATACTACTGTAACCGCCTCACACACAAATATGGCCACATTCAGGCTAGCACCACTTCCACTCACTGCATACAGGACATGCCAAGGCACACACATACTGCAAGTTGGCTGCATGCAGATTAGAACACTTACCTATGTACTGGTACATAATATATATCACAGTACCCGATGCATGCAACACAACTCATGTTTGCTACTACTATCAGTTTAGAACATATAATGCTTGTTGATATCAGCAAGCCTTGTTGTGGTCAGTCATTTGGGGGGGGGACATCACCCACTACAAATAAAGTGATGCAAAACCCTAACTATGTCTAAGTTACAAAGGTGCATGCTATATGTATATACACATGCATCACATTGGGTAGAGTGAGATTAGAACTCCTACCTATTTAGGCTTATACACTACAGATCCCAATACTTATCACATGTGCCATGGCTTATGTCTGATACTACACTGTCAGCTGGTAGTCTTAAGGTGGTTGACATCATCAGGCCTTGTAGAAAAGGGCAATTTGGAAGCCAGCAGCAAGGTACGGGCCCAAAAAGGGCATAACCATTGCTGCTGGATAGCCCAAGATGGCATGTCCGTACACACACACACACACACACACACACACACACACACACACACACACACACACAGACACACACACACACACACACACACACACACACACACACACACACACACACACACACACACACACACACACACAGCTACATTTATATATGCATTCCTGTTATATACAGAAATATGTGTGTGGATGTCTGCATTGTCCAACATACCCTAATAATGGTGAGTAAACTGCACTATCACACAGCCATAATGTTGCTTAAAGCATCCAAACTAAGGGCACAACAGTACATAATCCACTTACCTTTAGACCCATATGCCTACTGAATGATCAACCCAGTTTTTCTTTTTAAGAACAGGAAAAGTCTAAAAAGACTTCTATGTTATAAAGCAGAAACTGAAGCCTTATCCGAAAATAGGAGCTTGCAAATGAGTAGGGGAGTTGGTACGTTCAGATGTGGAAGTTGCAAGGCATGTTCTTACATTAACAACTCGAATATCTTTATACATCCCTTAACTAAGAAGAACTATAAATTTGAAGGATTTGCAAATTGTCAGAGTAAGAACATCATATATGTGGTAACCTCCAGTCACTGCAAGGCATACTACATAGGAAAAATGAACCAAATGTTTAAGGAACGTATCCTAAAACCTTTATCCGACATAAGAAATAAAGTTACTAGCAATGCACTTTATATGCACATTAGTGCAAATGGTAGCCCTTTTAATTTTCTGACACTAACTAGGCTCCATGAAACATTAAGTGGTGGTGATTTAGTAAATCAAACAGAAATTGAAGAAATTAAGAGGATAATGAACTTGCATTCAGATCAGCCACCAGGTCTGAATGCATTTGTTCCTTTAAAACCTGCACTAAAAGGAAAACCTCTTCAGCACTCTAAATAACCTAATTGAAAGGGTGTATACATTCCTATGGCTACTAAGTATCTTTGAATGAGTGAATACCAGAGAATGAAGGTATTTAACAGGAAGTTTTACTGGCTAACATTTAGGATTTGAAAAAGGTATTACACCAAAAGCACTGATCCAGTTTATGAGCCAGTGTGTTTTATTTTATCATTGTTTTATTTTTATTAAAAGTTTTCAAGTTTCAGGTTTTTAGCAGGACTGGTGGCAGAACTGTTCTTTCTCTGAATTTTGTACTTTGATGTACTCTGCCTTTGGTGACGCTACTTACCTTTTCTTTTTTGTACTTAATATGTGACTAAGGTTGGTAATGTTACACCACTAACAGACTTGACTGTCTGCATACCTCTTAACTATCCTGACTTTCACAGAATGTCCAGAGTTTTGCCTCATACGTTTGATCTGTTCCTCAACATTTGTGGTCTTCTGGTGCTTTACTGAATGTTGACATCAATACATTCTATGAACTAGAGACAAACAATTGTGTGGCAGACTTTATATCCATCAGAAAATATGTACTAATAAAACACCTTTAATTCCAGCAACTGTCTAGTTTTATGTGACCAATATTTAAAATCTGTCCCTAAGTTTGGGCCTTTGCCTCCCCCCTCTTTGTCCACACTTCTTGCTTTAAGAGGTTGGGAGGTATGATATTCTGTGAAAACACCAACATACTACTATCTCACATGCAAAAGATGTGAGCAATTCCAGATTAGCGCCATCAACACCATCACTCATGAAAGCTTCCCTATTCTACTGAGCCACACAAACTGCTAGACAGAGAGGAGTCATTCATCACACAATCAACAGCATACATATGTGCATTGTTATCCTGCATGAACAGAGACATACAGTGTATAAGCGCTATCTATGTTACATCCCTGAGATTGGCTGGTCCACTGATATACCATAGCTGATTTTCTCTTAAAGCGATTATATGGATACACTGCTGTGTTCGGGTGAGGGAACAACAGCACATGATCAGCTTGGGTAAACAGTAGTCCAAACATCTCCCTTGCCTGCTGTTGTGAATATTCCAACCATGAGGCCTAGTGAATATTAAGGAACACATGCTATTGGACAAGGTATCAGTTGTCCCATGTGGATATTAAATCTGACCAAATAGCTCACTAAATTTCCTTGCATAACAGCAGCAGATCCATATATACAATACCTTATTATAGTAATCCTCACAATTAGTGTGTAGGTTAGAGACTTACTTTGAGAATGCAGCAGATGACAGAACTGTAGTTCAGGGCTGACTTTGTATGATGCAAGCAGTACACATCCAATACTTGGATAGGTACAGGTTGTGTGGGGTGCATGGCATCAGGTATTTTATTATATTTGTGTGAGTAGGAGTAAGGTGTCAGTCTCTAGGTCCCTAGGTTGTTAGTGAATGTGCTATGCATTGTCTCTTAGCCAATACCAGGACATAATGGGCATGCCTACATCTGCGTACAGGGACATTATTAGGTGGGATCCTCCTCTGAGTCCTCCTGTGAGTGTGGCTGTGGTTTCCCAGGCACTGGTGGTGGGCTGTGTATCCCTTCCCTATGCTGATCCTGCTACAGCTGCTTCCACAGGATGATATTGTATAGCATGGCACAGATTGTGAACATATGTGCACATGTGGCTGGAGAGTACTGCAGGGCTCCACCAGATATATTGAGGCACTGTAACCATGACTTCAGCAACCCAAACATATGGTCTATGTCTATAATGTTCCTAGTTTGTGCATGTGCCTCATTATGGCATTTTTCCATGGATGGGTGTGCATTTCTGATGGGTGTCATCATCAATGATTCCAATGTGTAGCCAGCATCCCCCACTAAATGGCCTTGTGGGATGTCCCCGATAGCAAACATCTGGTACAGCTATGATGTGTGCCAGATACGGGAGTCTTGTTAGCTGCCATGGCTGCCACCAAACACATTCATGATAATGCCCTGGGTATTGCACATGACCTGGTAGTTTATGGAATGGTACCCATTGCGGTTGACATAAATTCAGTAACTCATGCATCCAAGCCCTAAAATGTTAGCAACAACACCAATGCACCATTATAGATACTGCATGCAGGGACCTGTAATACATTTCTGTCTCGTGATATTAATATTTGATTTTTCCACTTTTTTTTATAAGGCATGTTTGCACACTGCAGCATGTTGCTGAAACATGCCAAGATTATTAAATATATATATATATTATTCTAACATATTTACTGTAACTTCTGAAACACACACAGGATAGTTTCACTCATATCTGTGTGCTATGTCCCATTTGTCTGTCTACAGTCCTGTACGCAGAAGTTTTCCATGTATACTACAGACACTAACAAGGGATCTGCAGGGCTGCCTATCTGCTTGTTGGATCGCTCTACCTGCCTCATTTGCATAAGATTCACCTGCTTATGAAGTGATTTGTATGCCAAGGAACTTCCCATGTTAGCACATGCATGCTCGCTGCCCAGCACTGCTTACTGAATGATAAAC
Organism: Protopterus annectens; assembly: GCF_019279795.1. NCBI lineage: Eukaryota > Metazoa > Chordata > Ceratodontiformes > Protopteridae > Protopterus > Protopterus annectens. The sequence continues at coordinate 1,270,552,771 of NC_056744.1, forward strand.
CTGCTTATTTTCATGTAAGCAGCGTGCCACGATGCCAACATGGTAAACATGGTAAAAAAGACCATGTAGGCTTTATTAAATTCCCCCATTGTCCCCACCATAACATTATATAAGTTTTCTAACTTTCATCCTTCTATCCTTAAAAAAGCACTTTAATATTAATCACCTCATTTAAACCCGGTTCTTGTTCCGCTTGTAGCTTTATCTGCCACATAGTTTCTTTTTTCTCTATAAAGTTCTTATGTCCCCCTCTTTATTTACTGGTACTTGTTCCAACACAAAAAAGAGGAATTTGCTAAAATTCTTACATGCTGTACTGTGCTTGTACAGACTGTTATCAGGATTTTTAGTTTTAAAGCATAAATATGCTCCTTTATCCTTTTATTGAAGGCCCTTGAAGTCATACCTATGTAATAGGTTTCACATCCCATACATACATTGATATAAAAAATTCCAGTAGATGTACAAGTAAACCTTCCACTGGCTGTCAGTATAATGTTACCATGTAGTAACATAATATAACTGCCTTCATGCATATATCTGCAGGCAGTGCAGATCCCACACTTGTGGGTAACTTTCGGTCTATCAATAAGGGTAAGTCTAACCAGAGTACTATCATGCTGTAATAAAGTCTTTAAACTAAAATTATTTTTTGTAAACAAAGGCTTTTCCTCACAGCCTTCTATAAATATACATTCACTTTTATAATCTGCCACTTGTCCTGGGTTATCTTCCTGAAAGCAAAATTGTCTGCAGATATATCCAAAGCACAGGCTAAACTGTTATTAACATTTCTCTTTCTATTAGTAGTGGACACTTTTTTTGGACAATAACAGGTTGACGTAAAATAGGAGCAAAAAAAAAAAACTCTTGCTTTTAATCTCAGCTGCACTAGCAGCTAATACAGAATCAGTAAACATTTAGCCAAGAACAGGGAAATAATAAATTTAATTTCTTTGTCAAATGTATCTTCATCAGTTGTGTGCCTGGAGGTTCAAATAAGTTGTCCATGGGGTATATTGTTCTTTATAAGCTTAGAGTTATTGTTGTTCTGATGCAAGTAATAGATGGAAAATATATTTTTTTCTAAATATACTGCTTCCAAAAGACCTTCCCTTAACATCCCATTTTAACACAATGTCCATGAAATGTACCTCCAACCCCATGGTAAAAGAAGTCGATTTAAAAAAAAACTTTTAGTATTATTCAATTCATACAAGACTGTTTTGCAGTCTTTGTTGTTTCCTTCTATAATAAAAAAAAAATCATCCACGTAATACTTAAAAAACACACTTTTTTGTAACTAGCAATAGTGGGGAGTATTTCGCTCTCCCACCAACCTAAAATTAAATTAGCAAAGCAGGTGCAGTGCCACAGAACCCATTGCAGTACCATTTATCTGTTGTTAATATTTATCATGAAACAAAAATATTTGTCAAGTAGTATTTCTAAGAGGGAACAAATGACATTCACTTTATCAGTAGAAAAAAAAAGATTTAAAAGAGAAATACAGTCTGATGGATTACCTTCTAAATCGTGAATTCCACATTACTGAACATCAGAATGTCAAGACGAAAATAAAAAACACAATCATGAACTGTCAATTTTTCTCAGGGAAAGGAAACACTTTCCAACATGGAACATAAACATACCAACCTATGTAAAAAACACCTAGGTGGGGGACTACAACCCCCCACCCCCCTAACTATATATACCAACTCTAGGATCGCATTACAGTGGGGAAAAGGGCATATTTCCACATGCTGGCAAGTGTTAACTTCTACTGAGAAAAATCAGCAATTTGTGATTGTATGTTTTCATTATTCTGACGTTCGATGATGTGGGATTCGCAATTTAGAAGGGGATCCAGTCTGATATATGACTCCTGATGCCCCATGGTATGCTAGTAAAAAAAGAAACAATATCTACAGTGAATATAACCAATTTTTTCTCCATGCATAAAATTATTGTTAAAATGTCCTAATGTGTTCTAGGAAATCCCAGGAATCACAGATAAGAATTTAAACTAACAACCAGAGGGTTAAGAACAGGGTCCATATACAAAGATATTCCCTCTGTCACACAAGTGGAAACAATAGGTCTAAAAGGTAGGTTCTTTTCATCCTTGTGAAATTTAGGAATACTAAAGACAACCCCAACTCTGGGATTCTCAACGTTCAAAAAAATATACAATTATACAAGGTAGCATCTATCTGGCAGTTCATCAATAAATCATATAAGAAGGCTTTAAAGTATTTATAACTGCAAAAATACAGTCCAAGCTGGCAATTCTATACTCTTTAATATTTCCTAACATAGATTCAATAGCCAAAAAGTAATCTGTCTGGTTCATGATTACTAACTCCACTTCCCTTTATCTGCTTTCATGGTACTCAGATGGGTCCATTTCTTTTCTTTAAGCTGCTTTAAGGCCAACCTCTCCTCATTATTTAAATAAAAAAATTAAAAAAAAAACAGTGACTACATGCTCTATTCATTTTCTTTTATCACAATACCCTGATGTCATTCTCATATCAATTTTCAAACATTTCAAGTGTATTATTAAGTTTAGGATTAAAAGTGATTTGTTTATAATAACAACTACCAGCATTAGTATTAACATCTTGTAATATATATACTGCAAATTCAATGTTCTAGTAAAATATCTAAGTTCCAACACAGCACTAGAAACATTAGCTCTTCTGGAAGGCAGACATTTTAAACCATAAGATAAAACTTTAATTTGAGTAGGAGTAAAAACAATATCAGACAAATTAAATACCTTACGACCGAAGTTGACATTCAGTCCATTAACTTCACTATCTAGTCTTTCTTTCACTGATTCTTGCTTCACATTCAGTTCCACATTGCAAAGCTGGTTCCTTCAATAAAAGAGTTGTCTAAAGCCACAGTAAAATGAGTGCCGTCTTCACTATTTTATTTTTCATTTACTGTTGCTGGATACAAAGGGATCTCCTCAAAGGTATCTGTGAACTCACAGTCTTCGCTAGAAATGACCTCACCCCTTGAAGACACATTTGAAACTGCTCCCCATTCTCCCTTCTCCATTCATTCACCAGAGGTTCAGTTCTTAAAGGGAATGCACCTTTTTCAAGAAGGCACTGTTGTAGGATTAACACATTTAAATATAACTTCTGAAAGGGGGAAAGCCTTTTTTAACCCATAGGCTTCTCTATCTCAAAGGATTTTCTTTTGTTTCTGTATTATAAAAGTCTTTTCAAATCTTTCTAAGGAAACAAAAATAGTTTCATATCCAGGTTTCATTTCAGGCATGGACTGAAGCATTTCCAGCACTAGTTCATTAGTCTTAAGAATGTTGTCTCTTAAAGGCCCCATTTGCTTTTTATTGTTGTCAAGCAAAATATGTAAAAAATCAATTTTCGCTCTATTAAAAACAGCTTATCAATTAAGGTCAATTTATTATTTAATTATTGCTTCTCAACTATAGCAGTAGCTTTGAAGCTAAAACCAAGCTCCACAAAAGGACTATAGCTAAACAAAGAAGAGACTTTCTTAAACAACTGTCCAGCTACACAACTGTCTACAGGCCCACATATAATACCAGGAGAAATACATAACTCAGTCTCTTTCTCACCATTTTAATGGGTTCCTTTATGGCCTCACCTCTTTGAGACCCATGTAATTTTTCAATTTCACCTTCACTTTTGAGACACCTGTCTAATAATGCTCTTCTCTCATCTTTAATACTTCAATATTCCAATAATATGACTTCAAAACTGCTAGCAAATACATGCTCGTTAGTAAAATGGATGACCTGAGCCTGGAATTCTACAGCAAAACTAAAGTGAGAAATGCTTGTCTATTGATGATCTGAGATGTAACTGCATAACAAGATTAATGATAGTGCTGTTAGTTTAGAAGGTCTCACACTCTTTTGTGCAGACAGATGTTAAGCTTTGTGTGGAAAGGCCAACGGAGGTGGAGTCTGCATCTATGTGAATGAAAGACGAAGTAAGAACTGTGAGATTGTTCAGTCACATTGCTCTGACAATCTAGAGTTCCTGTCCTTAAAATGCAGACCCTTTTATGTACCTAGAGAGCTAAATGGAATATACATAACAGTGGTATACATTCCACCAGATCAAACACCACTGAGGCTCTGAGCAATCTTTATAACTCTATCAGTGAGTTGCAGAGGAAAAACTCAGACTTTGTACACATGGTTGCTGGTGATTTTAATCAAGCGGATCTGAGAGAGGTGTTACCCCCCTTCTATCAATTTGTAGATTTTCCTACAAGGGGTGCTAATACTCTGGACAAGGCATATTCCAACATCAAACGTGCCTACAGTGCAATACAACAACCTAACTTAGGAAGCTTTGACCATCTTACCATTATACTTCTACCAGCCTACAAACCAGAGCTGATCAGAGAAAAGCCCACAGTTAAGCAGATTAGGGCCTGGCACGAGGGGGCTTTGGAATGTCTCCAAGACTGTTTTTAGAACACCTGCTGGGACATTTTCAAAGAGGCAGCTACATCAGATGGACTGGTGAACATAGATGATTACACAGAAGCAGTAATAGCTTACATCACTAAGTGTGTTGATGATGTATCTGACATCAAAAGCATCACAATCAGAGCAAACCAAAAGCCATGGCTCAACAACAAAGTCTATGATCTCCTGAATGCAGGAAATGCAGCATTCAGGGCCAAGGAAAAAAAGAGTCTCAGTGGAGCTGGAGAAAACCTAAAAAGGCACTTTAAAGAGGCCGAGAGGTAATATAGAAAGAAATTACAAAGTCAGTTTGTAGACATGAGAGACACCAGCAGTCTCTGGCAAGGGATACATCAGATTACTGACTATAAAACCAGGTCAGCTCAGTGTGAAGACAACACTGAATTCCTGGACAGGTTGAATGCCTTCTTTGGCAGATTTGAAGAGAAGAACAACATGGCTGCTACAAGGCCTTAATTCCGATAAAGTGAGATCTCACTTTAAGAAAGTGAATCCCCGGAAGGCTGGTGGTCCTGACCACCTATTCTCAGATTTAACTGATTTTTTTAAGACCTCTCTTATTCTTGGTAAAGTTCCCTCTTGCTTTAAGGTGCCGAATATTGTCTCTCTCCCCAAAAAAGCTAATCCAGCTTGCCTGAATGACTATAGACCAGTTGTTCTAACTTCAAATGTCATGAAATGCTTTAAGAGGCTAGTTAAAAGGCATCTGTCGGCAAACTTTCCATCCACCTTTGACCCTCTACACTTCACTTATTAGGCTAACAGATCTACTGTGGATGCTATTTAAATGGCAGTTCACCTCTCACTTGATCATCTGGAGGGAAGAAACAACTATGTCAGGCTGTTGTTTATTGACATCAGCTCTGCATTCAATACAGTGGTCCAATGCAGCCTATTGACAAGCTAGTACATCTTGGAGTTAGCAAGCTCATGTACAACTGGATCCTCAACTTCTTGACAAAGAGACCACAGGAACCATGTGTGGGCAACAACACCTCAGGATGCATAACACTCAACAGTGGTGCTCCGGGCTGTGTGCTAAGCCCTCTGTTGTTCACCATCCTCACCTATGGCTGTTCTTCAAAATACAACACCAGTCACATCATTAAGTTTGCAGCTGATACTACGGTCATGGGCATCATCAATGGGGAGGATGAAAGAGCTTATAGAGACAAGATCTACTCATTGATTGACTGGTGTGTTAAGAACAGCCTTGATCTGAATGTCAATAAAACAACAGAAATCATTATAGACTTCAAGAAAAGGTCAACAACGCACCCACTGCTTATGATAAATGGTGAAGAGGTGGAAAGGTACAAATCTGCAATGTTTTTGGGAGTGCAGATTTCGGAGGATCTCTTTTGCGTTGTAAACACTGAACAGTTAGTCAAAAAAGCACACCAACATCTCTACTTTCTCAGAAGGCTAAAAATGCAAAGCTCCCACCTACTGTTCTCACCACATTCTACAGACGAGCAGTTGAGTGCATTCGCATTAGTAGCTTCACAGATTGGTTTGAGAACAGTACAATAGCAGAAAGAAGCTACAGAGAGTGGTGTGAGTTGCCAAAAAAATAATTGGCACAAACTTACCATCAATCCAGGATCTGTTTGCAGCAAGAAGCATTAAATGTGCATCCAAAATAATTTGTGACCGCTCTCATCCTGCACACGACTGGTTTACACAACTGTCTTCAGGCAAGAGATATTGGCGTACCCGCTGCAGGACCACCAGATACTTAAACAGGTTCTACCCAGCAGTGTTAAGACTTATAAACTCTGATACCAGCCACTAATTATTTGGTCAGTAATAATTCACAATACATAGCTCAGCTGAAAAGTTGCAATATCTATAGTTTGCTTGTTTGTTTTTCTTTGCTGTAGCCTTATATTTTCTTATTCATGTGCAATTGCCTGCTGTTTGTCTGATGCAGATGAACAAAGGGTGACAATCTTAACGTGTGCAGTCCTACTCTGTCATGCCACTATGTACAGTATTCTTCTTATAACTGTCTGGTGGGGTTTGTGTGTTTTTGCTGTTATTATTGCTTTATTTATCCATCTGGGGGTCTTTTATTGAATATCTTCTTTAAATTGAAATGTTATACTGTTGTTCTTACTATCCTTGTTTCCTTTGTATTCTCTGGTGAGTTGATACTCGAAATTTAATTTAGGCTGCACTTGTGTAATCCTAAATGACAATAGAGTTTATTTTGACTTTTGTTTTTTACTTTGATCTTGATTACTCTGTACCGTTGCTTCTAATACTGTGATTTCATAAGTCACATTCATTCCTTCCAATCTCAGTACACCAAGTGGCTTTTTGCTTTTATTTGATATTCAGAAAGTGTCTGTCTCCCATGATAGCCTACTGCAGACTGCAAGGAATTCACATTTTTTCCATATTTAGATAACTTGCTTATCTTTGCAGAGTGCTTTTCAAAGTGGACAGGGAAACACTGGAAGAAATGTGCAATCTCTGCCACCCCAGTTCAAGCACCTGGAAAAATGAGGAGAATCCATCCCAGTGGAAACTAGCTACTGGTACTTTCCAGAGCCCCACAGAGGATATATTAGGGCTGTCATAGGCATGAGCCTCTGTAATATTACATCAGTTTTTAAATGCAGTTCTATTATATGCAAGGGATCACATCTCTTTCCCATGAACCCCATAGGAGAGACCAAGAACCATGCAGGAATTGTATGCAGTAGCACACTTCAATGAAGTGTTGGGAGCCATAGATCTCACACACACAGAAAAAAAGCCTCAGCTGGGGTGTAGGAAAGGAGGTACATCAACAGGAAAAGGTTTCTACTCTATAAACTGTCAGGCTGTCTGTAATGTCCAAGGGCTCATCTACAATGTCTGACCAGGTAAGCCAGGCAGTTTCCATGGCTCAAACATAATGCACACCAGGTTTGCTAGGACTGACATTCTTCAAGGCCATTCTTGTGGGGCATGCAGGTTATGGACTTGAGCCCTGGCTCATGACACACATGAGAAACCCATACAACTTCACTGAGCAAAGATACAATGAGGCTGAGGCTCAAACTAGGAATATCATAGAATGTAAGTTTGAATTGCTTAACTTAAGGTGCTGGTATCCAGACACATCAGGAGGTGCACTGCAGTAAGACCCAGGCACTTCTGCCAAAATAATGACAGACTGTGCCATGTTACACAATATAATTCTCAAGAAACAGCATTAAAAAAGGCAGCAAGGAGCAGGACCACAGTTTTAAGGACCACTGGCAGGGCCAGCAACAGCTACAGCAGATACAGATGAGGAGTCTGAATAAGAACTACTAGCTGCAGATGGTGCTGGCAGATGGAGACATGCACAGTATACCCTGGCTCTGGCTAAGAGGCAAAGGATAGCACTCACAATCACTACCTAGGTCAAAGTCTAGGGTCCCATGCAGAAATATATAAGCAAATGGATCCCTATCAGACTCCACAACTTTTATAGGTTCATAGGTTCATAGGTAGGTACTAGGCTATTGGCCCTAGGGCCCATACAAGCCTAGCCAAAAAATGTACCCTGGCTTTCGGCACCCAACAAAATTATTTTCCTGTGTCCCTGTCAAGCAGAGCCACAGAAGTGATCCCCGGGGTTTTACTTTATCATGTAGTAGCTGTGTTCTGATAGGATGAGATAGGGGCAACTCCCAAGGCACAATTGTTACCTGCAGTAATGACAAATAAGTGTGAAACCTGTAAAGAAAATAAGAAGGTTACATAACAGAGTACTCTCATATGGAAATAATTATATATCCCTAAGCAAAGCATTTGTTTGAGGTGTACATTTATGTCAGTATTATTTCATATTTCAGATTTTTGCAATATACAGTTATGTATTATAACTAGTACTGTGTATCAAGCATTTCAATTGACCACCCTCTATAAAACACAGTACATATCAATTATACCCTCATTTGCACAACTATATTAAGAAACAAGACTAAAGTACCTACTGCTTCCACTGCTTTGCTTGCAAAACTAACTGAAATAGAGTGAGGATCAACAATTATATATACAGTCATTCACAAATAAGTAGGAACAAGAAACCAGAAATGTTTCTTCTGCATTACATATTGATAAATGCAAGCTTATGACTAGGCAAGCATCATTTATCCACTGTGTGCATCAGACTTACATGCAGCCCTAAGTCACAAAGACATGCAAAGGGCAGGGCCCAATCATCATTTGCATGGGGTGGTGGGGGGTTAGGAGGTCAAGGCTGACACTAAAGAAGAAACAAGTGTATCTATCAGTGTATACATTGCTCAGGGCCAATAACAGATGTATAGCATTCAACAGTACTGTTTAGATAGTTTGCATTTGTGTGAGGTGGTATTGGCAAGTGATTTTCTTTTCAGTGTGTGTGTGTGTGTGTGTGTGTGTGTGTGTGTGTGTGTGTCTCTCTCTCTCTCTCTATCTCTCTGCATGAACACAATCAGTCACTGTTCTAGTACTACATCCTGGCATCTCACGCAGGTGTGAACCATGCATGGTAGTAAGTTCAGCATTGTCACCTCCACCACAAGAACCACCTCTGCCTGGAGATGCACTGCTACTTCCATGGCCTTTACTAGATTTCTGCTGCATGAGCTGCCCTTACAACTACATCCAGGACCACAACCCAGAAGCCTATCACATCTGTGTGTGGACATCGCAATCACTGATGGCACAGTCAGTGTAGTGTCACTGCAGGAGCAGGATCTCACATCACTGCATCTGCTAACACCAGAAGATATAGTAGTTCACTGGCCACATAAATGCCCACCCTCCCTGAACAGACATTCCATTACAGACATCCAGCGTATCATTCATCCTGTTCAAGGAGTCTCCCACACAGTTCAGGGAAATATGCAGATCAGAATGCACAATGTTTAGTTCTCTTTAGCACTAGAGATTAGTACTCTCTTCTGTGGTCCTGGTGGAACATGCCTGTGTCTCCACTATGGCCCTACTCTTACATCTGGCAGCATCTAATGACATGCCAGCATCAGGAGAAGGATAGACAGCAGGTTTCCTCTGAGCACCTCAATCAACCCTTCTTTGTGGCACTTCACACTAAAAATGGCTATGTGGAGAAGCAACCAGCTCTGCAACCAGAGTGACCACACTCTACCCTAATCAACTGTATCACCCTCAACCTGTCCTATATTAGAGGCTGTGGTGTCATGGGTGTGCATAGGCATATGTGCCAGAAATATGGGCAGAGATGTGTGAGGCACAACCTCAGTGTCAGACTGACATTTTGCACCACCATAATGTGCCTCTTTATTGCTACCATCATCATCAGAAGCTACTGATACTGTATCATCAAGTGATAAGAGTTCCACAGTGCTACTGTCCAGATCACCTCTGATCGCAAGAAATAAACATAACAATGGAAATAGAGAATAAAACTGATAAAGTATTTGCCTCATATGAAAGGTATGTTAAACTCTAAAGTAACACAAATTTTTACTCTCATTTACACCTGAATCAACCTCATATACAGTAATAACAATAATCAAATGTGCGCTTACAATGTGCAAGTGGGCAGCCTGAAATCCAGATATCCCTAAATGTGTGGAAGGTAGTCCAATAATTATCACAATGCAAATGAAACAAGAAAAGAGAATAATGCCCTTTGCATGATCATATTAACTCATTCACTCTAATGGAGCTTAGGAAGCTTACACTGAAACTTCCAGTGGGTGGAGCCTAAACATTTTGACATAATCAAATTATGTCCTTTCTTATGAAAGACATATAAATGGCAAACTCTTCAGCACAAACTGTTTTTATGGTGGTGGTATTTTTAGGTTCTAGGTCTTAAACCAAATTTTATAAGCCAATGTAAACACAGTAACTATTATATTTATAATATTTTGTAAACAACTTACACTATCTCAACAACCACTCAAGTTACACACAGTCCCCCGGATTCAGCAAATGTCCGTGCAGGAATAACTTATTTCTGCACTGAAGGGACCGTTCCTGTGCAGCACGGCAGCACGCCATGCATATGTATGAAGGCACGCTGCTGTGCTGTAATACGTACACAGGGATGTGTATGAGCGCAGGGGGAGTATCACCCCCTGCACACCAGAATTGCTGTACATCAATTTAAAAAGATTGAGATTGCTCATTACACCTCTCAACCCATCAGAGTAAGAAATCTGGACAAAGCAATAAGGGACAATTGCAACTACAAACTTAGAAAAGTTGATAGAATAACAGGTTTTGCATCAGCATGAAATTTGTGAAGGGGTTGAAGTCTAAAACACACACCTCACAACCCGTTAGAGTAAGAAATCTGGACAAAGCCATAAAGGACAACTCTGAAATATTGCCATTACAAGAAAGTTGATAGAATAACAGGTTAAGCATTAGCATAAATTTTCAGAAGGGTATGAAGTATAAAACGCAAATGTCTGTCATTACTGTCAAACTTCAGTCTTTAATGATGTGCCAGAGAGTCACAAGTTTATGAAATGTGGACCAATAATATAATGCAAATATCCGGACATACTATGAAAAGTTATAAGTCATCAACATTTGCAAAGCACAACCCCCAACAAATAAATCTTTTTTATTTTACACATCTGCAATAAAGTTTAAGGGCAGCTGCATGGGTATGCCCATTGCTTAGCTATGCTTATCCCAGCTGAAATGGTGTGATACGTTAAATAGCAATAGACATATTAATAAAATGTAACTGCCTGTGAATAAAATTCTAAACCCTGGACTGGTTGTGTTTAATCTGGTATGGTATAATTTGAAATGTGTACAGGTTATGCATAGCAACTATAGCTCTTAAAGCATTAAACAATCAAGGCTATTCTGACAAAGTTAGTGGCTCTATAACACATGAGATTAACTGATATTATAAGTGTCATGCACCAAGATCTGATATCTAAATAGTAATGTTATGTTAACCACTGTTTTCCACACTGTGCTATTTGAACAGTTATGTATAGGAATGTATGTATAAAAATGTTGTAAATACAAGGTCAGATCGTACAACAAAGAGAGAATGAGAAAGAAATCATTCAAAGAAGATATAGCAGTTACTCAATAGCTCCCTGTGATGAAACACACACTTGTTATATTTTTTTAGAAACAGCCATGGTTTGAATCCCGGGAGTGGTAGTAAGCTGCATGCATAATTTCAACTAGGACTTTGTGAAAATGTGTAGAAGCAGTCAGGTAGTATTAACAAACATTCCCTCCACAGGTCTTCCAGGTAAGATAAGGTATGCAGTAGCTATAAGAAGGCTGTAGTTATACTGTGTCCAACACCCATGATCCAACCCCAAGGCTGCAAATGACAGCAGGATAAGTACATACACGAAGTGGTCTCCCCCAAGAAATATTCCAAAGTGTCATGCTATCACAGCTACAGGTCCCTGCTAACAACAACGAGGGTGACTGATAGAAATCAAGGCAGAGTGTGTTAGACACACACACACACACACACACACACACACACACACACACACACACACACACACACACACACACACACACACACAAACACACAGTATGAGAGCACATATGTAACCCTGACTATGGGAATATGGGTAGAAACAGTCATGTAGTATTAACAAACATTCCCTCCACAGGTCTACCAGGTAAGAAAAAGTTCAAAGTAGCTATAAGAAGGCTGTAATTACACTGTGTACCAACATACCACTGCCCAACCCAAGGCTATAGTTGTAATAATACCTGTAGAGTAGTGAGTAGAGCAATAATCATTAAAGCTGTGACCACTGCAAAAATCTACATTTGTTAACTGACATCCCCCCCCCACCTTATCTTCACTAATACTCTAAACACATAAATTAATGGGTATGTTTTTCACCAAACCTACTGTTCGGACATGTGTCCTGTTGTTCTAAAAATGTTGAAATCTATTTCAATTAATGTTCCCTGTTCAAATAACATCATTGGTGGCTTGTTGCTATCAGTGTAACCTGCATGCTGGTGTAATGCCCACTGTGGTTCCATATATGCATGTGTTCTGTTTGCTATGAAAATGTTCCAAATCTTTTATATTGGATTAATGGGAATACTCATGCATGCTGTTATAACTAATCCTGGAATGTGCTTAACATTGCTAACTAACATATGTTCTAAAACTGCAACACAATAGCACATCAGGAAAGGCCGATCCCAATGGGTCCACCTCTCCCACCTCATCTGGCCATGGCACTGAGCCCCAGCACATCTGGAATCCACCCTGGGACCTCATCTTCCACTAGTCCTGCACCACCTTCAGCTGGAACCATCTCAGGGGATGGGGCTCACCCCCCCCTGGGAGTGGGCACCCGAAGCTAGGTCTGGGGCCTGGTCCATAGCGAGCTCCGCAAGGAATTTGGAGATTTGTTACACCAGCTTGAGGGTTGTATGGTGCATTTAGAGTGTCAACCTGCCCCTCCTGTTCAGCCCTCAGCACAGCCACCTTTGGGGCAGTAGTGAAGGTGCAGTGGTGACTGCCCATGGGTAGGGACCTCAGTCCCATTGTTTCCATTTGGGGGCTTGTGAGCTTTCGATTACCAGACACCCCTCTGTGTCCAAGGTGTTTACCCCCACATCTGTCATATACCGCCCCTGTATGCTGTCTTGTCTGTCTTATCTGTCTTCCTACACAACTTACCTCACCAAATATACCAACTATCATTCCCCAACATCCCACTCTAACCTTAAAACAAAATAAAAAAGGGCAATCTGTTCCCCCCAAGAAATTTGCCCTGTACATAGCTGTCCATTTCACGTGTCCACTGGACACATGTAATCTTCTCTAATTGGCTTCACAACACATTATTGTTGTCCTCGCCCCTCTCTCTCTCTCTCAAGGGTTTGAGTGTCCAAATTTACTTCCAAATTCTGGATATATGTGCAGCTGTTGCTGTAGAAAAAAATGGACAGCTATGGACCTTCCCTACACCCATTCTGCACATCCCTAGCTATCTGTCATATTGTTTGACACTCTCCATGCCCCCTTTTTCACCACTTTCCTATCACCCCTTTTTTCTTTTCTTTTAAATAAAGTATCATGGTTGTAAGTGGGAGTAAGCAGTTATAAGTGGGACTAAGCGATGCCTACACAGACTAAGCACTTTTAAGGCTAACTGTCTGTAAGCATATTTAACCTGAAGTTAACATTGCTTATCGCTGCACAAACCCACACAAACCTGCTTACAACTGCTTAAAAGTGCCTTAATCACTCTGTATTTGTCAGTTGTCATCAGCAGGACACAACTGCAGAAAGAGTGGCATGTCCCTCGCAAAGAGGTACAGGTGGTAACTCAAAGTAATCCGCAAAAAATAAGATACTCTGCTGTCTTGGCCAAAGCCTTCAAGTAGTACAACAGTAAAAAACACACTTTCCTTGAAGACAAGAAGCAATCAACACTTAATTACAGATTTAGTTCAACAGCCTCCAATCACATTCTGTAGTTAACCCCCTAGGGGGAAAGTATCATGTGTTACAATGTAAAAGGATCCTTTACATAACAATGCTTCACTTCAAAATCTACTATCACAATGACAAACTGAACTGTGTACAAAACAGTAAGCTCTGTCCCCATGTTGAAATGTATGAAAATGTACAACCATATACCTTTATGTTTTTTATTACTAATATTCCTCACATGTTCTAACAGCCTAGGTTAAAAATATTGCATACCCCTCCCCCATAAAATGTCTTACAGGGGCATATAACAGCACTCTCTATACACTGATCTCTGGACTGTACAGGGTCACACATGTTGTCCAGCCATAGCCCTCATATTTATGGCCCTACACCACAACATGTGTGGGAGTCCACAACATCACTGGAATGATAGCAGTAATGTCAGCACTAAATAATGATAGACCAAACCTATCAACCTCTTACTGCATGACATCTGGACAAAGCCTGGTATATAAGTGGAGAACAAAGTCCAAAATACAGGGCCATAGTTCAAATATTGCTGTTATACACTGTGAAAGTTGCTGGTGTTACAGGATTGGTTGCAACATACCCTTCTGAGGAATATGACTTCAGAAACACAAACGGACATTGCCATCTACTGATAGCAATCAACAGAGAGAATGCCACTGGCTTGTCAAGGACAACACATGTCTGGGGAACAGAGAAAACATATCAGCCAACCTCTGGCCATTATGTGGGTAGCCCCACAGTTGTGAGCTATGCAGACAGACTGCATTCCATGCAAAACTAGCATGCACACAGAAACCCTGTAAAACTAGCAGTATTCAAAGCGTATAACAGCAATACCCATACACTGTGCCTAGGTCTGGAACCTTATACATACATGTAGTTGGCCTGAGTCCACAAGTCTTGTTGTAAGTGGTATTCTTACCTACCGTCTGTAACACTGCTGCCCCCACACATGAAGGATGTCTTTCATACAGGCAAGGTAAAGGGGCAATGGACACATGAAGTAGTCATCTATAGTAGTAGGTTGCTATGACATTGGCTATTGAAAGAACTACACAGCTGCCTGCATTCAGTTAGCAAGTGTAGAACACCAATTGGTATAGAGGCCATCACCTGCTCATGAGCATCACCTACAAAAGCCATGCTGCAACCTATTCAAACCAGCTTGATCCCTGTAGTGGAGAGAGAGAGAGAGAGAGAGAGATAGAGGGAGAGAGAGCGAGAGTGAGAGAGAGAGAGAGAGAGAGAGAGAGAGAAAAGAAAAGAATAAAACAGAAGATAGCAATAAAACAGGTATGTGAAACATGTAAGCATGTAGTTGAATGTAGTACTTGGTCTGTAATAATAGGATAGATGATTTTGAAAGAAATATACATGCCAGCAAGACTTGCTGTAATGATGTCTTGAACAACTGCTATGGACATAGCATCTGGTTCTGTCTGCAGTGGGCCATAACTGTACAGATCTTCACAGAATTTTGAGATTTACACATCATAGTGTTTTGTCTGTTTCTCCTAACATCCATATTATTCTGGCAAATAGCTGGGGATGGAAATCATGATGTAATGACAAGCACTTGAGTTTCAGACCCCACCACCTTCAGAACAGTCATGGTAATGGAAAATGTATTATGCTACAAACTTCAAAGGTTTGTAACAGGCATATTTAAGATCTGTGCCTATTTACCCCCCCCCCCCTCAATTTTAGGCTTTGTTCAGATGTAATGCTCTAAGAGGTGGAGAGGAAGGGTGACAGCTGAGAAGCCTGACTCACCCTGGGAAAGGACAGCTCACATATTTCAATCACTAGAGTGTCTGTCAAACAGTTGTGACTTGCCACTGCTAGGCCAGTTAATAGGATGTTCATAGGTTCATAGGTAGGTACAAGGCTATTGGCCCAACGGCCTACGTAAGCCTAGCCAGCAATGTTCCATGGCTTATGCCACCCAAGAAAGTTACTTTTCTGTGCCATTGTCCATATTCATGTGTTACTTGTGAATATGAGTGTTATACATGTTTGTATTGTAAACCTATAATACCTATATAGAGCATGTGCATAGCAAAGTACTATTGAAGATGTGTGTGTGTTAAACTGCATGTGATATATTGAATTAATAACAATCAACTCTACAGTGTTCTTCCAGACAATAGTCACAGTTGCGACTGATATCTGTAGTCACATACACATATACCTGTGTTATGTCAGCTATATTAATACATTATCAATATTGATTTCCCTGTTGTCACCCATTGATGTGGACCATTGTCCATAAGTCCTGGTATAACAGGTTGAGAAGTATGATTGAGCTGCAAGACTGTAAATACAGTGTGCCATACTGACACAGAACACAAATGTATGCCAGGTATCCCCTGAGCACGTGTATGTATATGTATGTTCAACTGAAAGGCACAAAGTAATAACATGGGTTACAAGCAGTCCAGGAAATAGGTTGTGCATGCTGCACATGTGTGTAATATCAGTGTCACTGCATACAACAAAATAAAATGTGTACAGCTACTGATTGTTGCATTGCCATGACACTGATATGGGTACTGCAGTAGGCATGATTATCAGGTAGTAATCAAAGAAGTGTACAACTGTGTTATGAGCCACTGTCCATGTCTACCACTAACAGCTATATCAACACCCATATACACTGGATATCCAAAGTGTACACACCCCTGTTGGAATGCCAGGTTTGCATGCTATATGCCAATGAGACCACTGAAAATCATTTCAAAATGTTTCTCACCTCAAATGTGACCCATAACCTGTACAATTCTATTGAAAAAGAAACAAATCTGTTTCAAGGAAGGTGAGCAACCATTGCCAAGTGAAGATGTGTCATGATGTTAGAGTATAAACCAAGACAAATGGATGATGTAATCATCTCAGCAGGTATTTACACAACATATCAGTTTAAGGGTGTGCTCACACATTCAACTGGCTTACTGTACTGAGTATTATTTCCTATGTTTTCACAGAACAGATTCTTATGTTTTAAATTGAATTGAGCAGGCTATAGGTCACATTACAGGTGGGGATTGTGTTGAAATGAAAATTTGTGGGGTCATGTTTCAATTGCACAAATACCAGGCATTGTAACAGGGGTGTGTACACTTTATATCCACTGTAGCTATATGGAATCAGCAGTACCTGACCTGTACAACCAGCCTCCATCAACGATAGAATAATCCCCCTTGGTGGACAGTAGAAATACACAAAGCACATAATAGGTTGCCATAGTGGCTGTACAGGGACACATAGATGCAGACCATAACTTGGAAGCAAGTCCACCTCTATATGAGCAAGCATATAGGTTCACATGTGACTTTCTGTAAGGCTGACTATGACTATAATGCAGACATATCCACACCACCAAGGCCAATTGCAACAATGTCTCCACATATGTAGTCAGTCTCAGAGGCTGTAACACAATTCACCCTGTACTGTTGGTAAGCACATCTCATACACACATGCCATGGATACATGCAACCTGCATCAGACAGGTTAGGTGAGAACAATAATACCCTGTCCACAACATTTGTACAGGGAGATATGCAAATCAACCACACTTCTGTCCTCATCAATGGTGAGCATGTACATAATGCCTACTGATGGCAACAACAGCAAGTCTCCATGGGGCATGGGAACATCACAATCTGCCTCCTACTTGAGCTCAGGCATGTGCTCACAGCTCCATCACACACTACAGTCAAATACAGACTTGCCACCATCCACACACCATCTACATGGAAGATGGACACTGTTATCCCTCTACACAGAAATGAATGCAGATTACAGGATTATACAATTAAGTGTACAACATTGGGGGAACTAGACAGGTCAGGGCCAGGAGTGTAATGCAAGATGCCAAAGCCATGATAGCTTACAGTGTTTTTGTATACTCTGTATTATTTGCAAGTAATATTCACTGTTGATGTGCAAGTGGACAACCATATGAGGGTCCTGTGACCTTTTTTCCTGTTTATGTCTTCCAGGTAATATGCAACATCCATGGCTGCCAGCATTCACCAACACACAGAATGACACAATAATACAATATGTCATACAGCATTACAAAATATTATTCAGCCACAGAGCCCAGAATCTGCAGGAGAGGACCGCCCTGTGGAATGACCTCGTCCACAGGGTAAACAATGTTGGCCTGCACAGCCGAAATCATGAGCAGGTACAGCATCATTGCCCTGACCTTATCCGCCATGCCCATCAGCAGGCTGCTGCCGTTGTGAGGAAATGGCTAGCCACAGGTGGGGGTCAAGCCATCCAGCCCTCACTGACACCTGCTGAGTAGTTCTTCACAAGCCTTGGGCATCCACCCACCGTACAAGCCATGAAGCCAAAGACAGCATTGTGGAGGCTGGTGCCATGCACACAATGGATGAGGAGCGTGCAAGTAAGGCCCCAGTGCACATCACTAGAACACTGTTGCATATCCATCTTTATCTGTAAAGTATCTACATATATATGTCAGATAAGATAGTCTGTTTCTGGAGTGTAGTAATGTACAGATGCGTATAATCCTTAGTATTGGGGTTTGTACTGTTGATGTGCTGGAATGCTGCTTCCACCCTGTACCAATGCCACAGGTGTGGCTACTGACATTACTTCTGTCCCACAACTATTTAGGTCCCTCTGGTATACAACTGGAACAGCAGCCTGTAGCTGGTGAGTATGGAGTTGTTTTGTTCAGGTTTGCCAATTCACCAGCCATGTTGAGGCCATGCTATTTGCCATGCATACATTTAACACACCTACACATAATGCATGCTGTAAATGTTCATTTTTGTTGGTGTTAACTGCACTGTATCACAGTGGTCACCATGATGGCATATCTGAAGGGTTTGTAAGATTCGTGCAGTATACCTCACAACCTGTCAGTGCAAGATGTGTGGACAGAGATAAACAAAATGGTGGGACAAATGGCCTACAGTAGGGACATGTATGAAACGTTACCCTTATACAGTGGATACAACAGTGTATATACCACAATTACAATGGCAACTGTTCATGATATATACAACGGCAGACCACAGTAGCAAATTCCACACCTTTTACGACCTGTAATGTGAGCCAAATATGAACAATGAATGTGTAATATAGAATCCTGTGTTAGGACAACAAATATGGAGTATACAAACCTTACAAGACATTGGAAGCATATGTGTGCACACGCTCCAAATAACATATTGTGGAGGCAGCTTGTCATGTACTGACAGCATTCACTCTTCTTGAGTACACACCTGCCATCAAGCACAGAGCCTCAATGACACACCAAGTAATGGCCTGCTGTCCAAGAAGTATGTCCATGACATTTGCCCAGTCACCTGCAACAGAGGCAGCCATGGCTTGCACACATCTTACAAAGCATGAAATGGATCCCATATCTGAAAGGTAGCAGTCAGGAGTGGGAAAAGTAACTTTACCTCACCATTGTATATACCATGGCAAACAGTGCAGACAGTGATCTAGAGGTATGTTAAATAACAGTGATGTAGAAAAGAAACAGATGCCCATCCAAAACAGATGACAAAACATGTTGCAAGCTGGCCATGGAGGCTGCCCAGAGACATGCAGCAACACTCAAGGAGCTGCAGGAATGTCTAGCAAGTACTGCCTGTGTAGTACCTGTGTTGACAATTGTCTGGATTCTGTATAATTGTGGCCTATGGGTTAGGGTAATCAGACGGAAGATTTGTCCCACACGAAACATCTGTACAGGTAGCATAAGCATAATATCAAGTCTCCCAAAGGCATGTGTTGCAGTGTGTAATGTTGTCATGAGACCAGGGCTCAAACCTACAGACAGTATTCATAAAGATGCACATGGTGCACAAGCAACACCTCACTCCACCTCAGGGCCACCATCTCCAACTTTTAGCTTGCTGCTGCCATTGTACACCTTTAGGCTTGCTGTTCATTAGCTGGAACCAGGCTGGTAGACATGGTGGGTGGAATTTGGAACACTGCAAAGTAACACTCATGTGTGGCCCATAGTTGTCAGGCATCTGCATTAAGACTGAGGATGGGGAGGGGAGTCAGCTTCAAACACAACAGTGAACTGATAGCACACATTCAAAGCTTGCTAAGAATGGCTGTATCTGAACACAGTCAAGGTCATGAATTGTGCCAGACATGACCCTAACTTTACAGCAATAGTGAAGCAACTGTGACCTCCAAGGGCTGTGCACATGAGCTGACCTTGCAATCTGGCAGAATTGGGGGACCTTTGTAGGGCAGACAGATCAAATAATGCCAAGTAAAGATGGGCCATGCTAGTATACCCCTTCCAGGAATAGTGACTGCTGTAGTTCACTTAACAGGTTCTTCAACAAACCATTGTTTTAAGGGTGTGCACATTTATGCAACCCACATATTGCATGCATCTTATTCAGCATCTCCATAACTAAAACATTTGTTTGATACTGCATTGGATTGTACAGGTCATATGTCACATATCAGGTGTGTGTAATGTTGTCAAATGCAGTATTGTGGCCCTATTGCATATCATAGAAGAGGCTGGCATGTCAACAGGGGTGTGTACAGTCCTCATATCCACATGAAGCTTTGAAGGTTGTCTTTGTAACTGGAATTTATTGCACATACATGCACTGCTGATGATGAGATCTGCAAAT
The DNA here is from genome assembly GCF_019279795.1 of Protopterus annectens. Lineage (NCBI taxonomy): Eukaryota > Metazoa > Chordata > Ceratodontiformes > Protopteridae > Protopterus > Protopterus annectens. The sequence goes on from NC_056744.1 coordinate 1,270,573,370, forward strand.
CAAAGGTCAGGCATTAATTATTGACATCACACCTCATATCATCCCAGTTATGTGTCAGACAAACACATAGGGACTGTGAGCAACAGAGCAAACATAACTGCCAGACATCTACACATTCAGTAATGGTCTGTACATTTGTGAGATATGGTGAACAGTACATGCCGGTATAATGTGTACATGGTTGCAGTGTGTTCAAGGGGAAGGGACATCACCTTCTAACACAACTCATGCATCACAGAGATGTATATTTTTGGTAACAAGGATTATGAATGGCTTCAATGCGTGCTGTTGAGTGCCATATGTCATGCATGTCAACTATTGGGTAAGGAGAGGTCTGTGTAATATCTTTTTGCCACCTCACCTGTAAGTCTGTGTGTGTGTGTGTGTGTGTGTGTGTGTGTGTGTGTGTGTGTGTGTGTGTGTGTGTGTGTGTGTGTGTGTGTGTGTGTGTGTGTGTGTGTGTGTGTGTGTGTGTGTGTGTGTGTGTGTGTGTGTGTGTGTGTGTATAGAAGTAAACCATAATGTACAGGTCTTAATTTAAATTTTTTGATTTCCCCTTACAGGTGGTGAGGGGAGTCAGGGTTCCTCCTGCAGGCAAACTGATGTTAGTGTTCATTCAACTCTGACAATGATGTTAGGCATAGTGAGGCACAGGCAGGGTTGTTAGGGGCTGAATCTGTGCCATTGGCTGGCATCCCACTTTAATCCATCCCATCCCCACACACAGTCACAACGCCCACACATACCCCATAACCAGTGGCCATAGATGAGGGACAGTTGGCGGGTGGTGGCATGGGACAGGAAAGTGTGGTGACTATGGCAAGTGTGTCTGCACACAGCAGCTATAGGTGGATGACCAGCAAGGTTCCACACAGGCAGATGGACAGGGGTTCTCATAGGATGGCTGCTGGCCATCATGCCCCTGGCAGAAGTGCCACAGCAGGTGTCACCAGACACATATTTCACCCCATCATGGAGGCACCGGCATGTATGGAACATTACAACAGAGATGGTCTGAGGCTCCAGAGGGCTACTCTTCCTGTTGTACATGACTACATCAGTGATCAGATGCCCACCATTATTTTGCAGGGGTCATGGATAGACGATTGGGTGAGATGGTGGGAATCCTTGACTGTGTGGTGTCTGTGGTAGAGCATGTGTTGGGAGTAGGGCGTTGCCCACGTGGACGTAGGTCAGCAACACCAACAGGTAGAGGTCTATATGGATGTGAAACATCTCACTCCCGCTCCTGTAGTGGCATTACCAGCACCAGCACTGCAAGGAGGGTGCTGTTCACACCACAATGCAGCAGAACATGTGCACATGGTCCTGGCCGGTCCCAACAGGGATGCAGATCCAGCAGACAATTGCCATCATCAGGGGAGAGTACCATATCTTGGCTTCTGCTTGATAGTGCCCTTGCAACCCCTGGCAGGCACAGTTCCCGTATCCATGGACAGACTTAGTGAACTTTACACCCTGCCATGTACAGTCCACAGCTGTCCAACATACTCCTGTATAGGGCAGCCACATGACAGGACTGTGTGAATCCATACACACACAGATCACCATCACAGCTAGGGCACCTCCATACCTACACACACCACTTCTGCTTAGGCCATTTAACAGACAACCCCCTAACTCACACACATGATGTCAACTAAATGGCTCAACCTAGACCTCTGGCAAATCCACAACACATCCTGTGCATATGATGATACCTTGCCACATCCCTGTCATTCATACCATCAATGCAGGGACATGCTAATATGGTTCTGATGCACAGGTGAATGTACTAAAGTTTAGCAATGTAATTCTGTTTAAAGTGTTGTCAGCTGGAATGTTTCATGCTTACACTGCAGGGTCTGTAGCTGTCCAGTCATGATGCATTATTGCTGTTTTTAACACTGACTGAATGTGGTCTCCATAATGTATTCTGTTTGTGTTCTAGTTGTCTATGTGTCAGGAGGATGTTGGTTTGCTGTCCTTTTCTACAATGGGTGTGGCACTGTGTTAACACATTGACTGTGTCATATCCTGGGTACAGCTGAACACAAGTAACAGGTCTGTATAACAGTTACTGCATGTGCCACATGACTGATATGTGTGAGGGATGTATACAGGTGAGTGCATGGTGGCTGATGTAAGCAGCTCTTCTACAGTGGACAATGGTAAGCGTACTGGGTGGCACACAACAAATGTTTGTGAATACACACACACACACACACACACACACACACACGCACACACACACACACACACACACACACACAGACACACACACACACACACACACACACACACACACACACACACACACACACACACACACACACACACACAGGCTTTTGTGTTGATGCAATACACAGAGGATACTGTTCACATGGATGTACTTCATTTTGCAGAAAACTCATTTTGGCCTATGTAATTTCAAGACCAAATTGAAAAAAAAACATCACATCAGTAAATAATCAGTCCGCCAAATTTAATTTCATTGGAAATTGTACTGACAGGGTATATGTCCTTTTCCCCAATGTAGTGCAATCCTGGAGCTAGTATACATAGTTCTGCTGGTGTGGGGAACACAGTTCCCCACTTTGGAGGGTGTGGGGGGCATAGAACCACACATAATGTGATTAACAACTACTTAACATAACATGGACAGTATAACAGCACACTAAGTGGGGGTGATATGCACAACAATACCCCAATGTGGGTGGCTGTGCCCACAACAACCTCACCCGACTATGTATACCAACTCCAGTATCACTGTACAGCTGTACAATGGGGAAAAGGGCATTTACACATCCACTACTAGTTTTGATGGAATGAATTTTCACAAGATGACTGTTTTGCAAAGCTACCTTTTGCCAGTTAGTTCTCAAAGAAATGATCTTCTGGGAAATATATTTACTGCAAACTGAAGTAGATCCCTTCACATACACCCACATTTACTTGGCAACACTGAGATTAGAACCCCTATCTAGGTACTTGTTGCTACTAATGTGTTTGGCCTTAATTGCACACACCACAGAGCTTGTAGGGTGAGGAGTGTCCCGAGCTTCCTGCAAAGTGAACAACATCACCAGGCCTTGTACAGTATGGTAATGGGGGATGTACTGGGTGTTAATGGACACTACATAGTATAACATACTGTCATATACACATTGACAAACACATACAGTCATAGACACAATTGACAGACCTGGGTTTAGCAGTGCTGACTGCCTTGTCAATGAGTCCATACTGTTACAGAGTTTTTCCACACAGCACATGCATCATTGGGCTGAAGAGTGTCATCAGTTACCTGTATGGTTGATGGTGATAGCGGTCTTCATACAGTGGACCTTAGGACATGTACTGGGGGTACCTTGGTGTAAATACAGTATACCCAGCAACCCCACCCCACATTGGACATTGTACTCACTGAAAACCATGATAATGCTCTGACATACCCACAATCACACATTTACCAGAATTGCAGTACAGACTCTTGTCTATTTAATTATTGCTACAACAGGGATATACATTTATTGCACACACCACAGGGATAGTAGGGTAAGGGTTTTATCATGGGTCTCCTAATGTTAGCAACATCAACATCCCTTATAATGTATGGCAAGGTTTAGTGTATTTGGAGAATGTGGCTTCAGAATGCTGTGTCCTACAAATATGCACACTCACACACAAGTGCACACACATACACACACACACACACACACACACACATACTCACATTTGTCAGGAATCAGAGGGTACCTCATGCCTATCTACCCATTTGTAGAACAGTGTTATGCTGGTACAGCAAGCTCCAGGTAGCCCATATGGTGAAGAGTGTCACAAGGTACATTTAATGTGAATTACAGCAGCAGCCCTTTCTAAGTATAGCTATGGGGGGTGTAGTGGGTGGGAAGGCTCTCAGAGTATTTTCAACTACAAGTTTACAAGTACACACACACTGTTATATTCAGTAATGCACACAGGCACATTTGTCAGTACTGAGGTTCATAAGTGCAGGTGTTCCTAGGTGTGTACCAGGCTAATGTCCATGGAAATATGAGAAGAATAGGGCATGTGAGTTGAGTATACTGGTATTATGCCACCTGACATTTGTCAGCAGGCCATCTATCAACTGATGCCAATTGAGTGATCCCCAGGGTGACAGTTAAATTCAACATCCACTCATCTGGTTTTCCCTTGAACAGGGCCAGTGAGGTGCTCCAACTGACATTTTTGCAACATATATTGCATAACATGGCCAGTGTCTGGGTTAGGGACCTGTACCCAAACATGTTCTGTTGACTGTGGTAGTCTGGTTGAGGTATCAATGGTATGTGGTGCATACAGAGTAGGGTTTCCTAGATGTGGCATTCATAACACAGCTGGGCAGACATGTCAGTGTCAGTCAATTAGAGATTGCCTGTAAGCAGCCAAGATGAATACCTGACATCTGCACATCTGTACAGAAGACAGACAGAAAGTAGCTGGTCAACAGATTATGCATTAGGATGAATGTTTTGACAGATAGACATCTCAAGCTGATAGGTATGCCATTACTACATGACAGCAGTCCTCAATGACGTCCTAAAAACATAGTAGTCTACAGTTAATATCAACATATCAGATCACTATCCAATAGGGGATACATAAAAACATACAGCTCAAACACTAAGAACACGATGGTCAGTACGTAGAGTCCAGCTTTGCATGCAGGGGTGTATGGGTTCCAGTACTACAATCTGCAATCTACTCTTACTTGGAAAAGCACTGTTAAAACTAGTAATGTAATGATACAACACATGCAAGTGTGACTGCATATAACCTCGGATACTACCCAAGTATGAAACATATACAAAAGGAAAAGATTGTGGTACTACCCATGTATACTCAGGTGTCCCAAACAGTATACTCACACCCCTTGCTACTGTAATGACAGCACACAGAAGCATTTTATGTTCATGGAATTAAATACACTTATTAAAGATGTCATTACCCTGCTATTTGATCAGACTGGAATGTGATCACTGGTTACCAGGGCTGGGCTATGCCTAGCAGCATTGCTTAAATATATATGCTGAGCAGATTTGCACACAGGTAGGTGAAGCCTATACAGTGTAAGCGTGTATTCATTTAACCTTACGTTGCAGCACTTACCGTCGTGCAAACCCACGCAAAGCCACTTTAAAGCACCTTAATCACCCTGTCTCCATCAGACCTTGTTCTGCCCAGAAACAAAATAAATAGCCCATGCAAGCCTTGAGCCCAGGACCCTGTACACTATAGTCACAGCACTTAACCACTAAGCCATTTGAGGTATAATAATGTCTGTTGCTTTTTCAAATATATTATTCAGTACATGTACTGAATAGTAATGAACAACTGTTTTGACAACTACAATTGTTTACTACTTGTTAGTGAAAATAGTGTGGAATCAGTCATGTTTATATACACACACACACATATATATATATATATATATATATATATATATATATATATATATATATATATATATATATATATACACACACATATATATATATATATATATATATATATATATATATATATATATATATATATATTATTTTATTTATAGTTTGTTTGCCAGGATAGTCCATTGGGCCACAAGGAGCCCGTTTTCAATGGAGTCCCAGAGAGAAATGATCCAGAAAATTACAAATTACAGATTTAACATAAGAATAAGTTATTAGGGAAATGTAATGTGCACAAATGAAGCAAAATTAAACAGATAGAACAACACATATTAGTAGAGTGAACATATTAGTACAATGCAACAAGATTGTTTATTGTTTATGCAGTTCAATTAGATTTTGGGAATTAGATCTCAAGAAATTGGGGTGGGAAGGTGGCATAATGGTTACGGTGTTAGACTTACAGACATAAGGTGCAGGGTTTGATTCTCACAGGGTGTAACTGGCTAGGCTTATAAAATGGCCCACAAGGGCAGTTAGCCTAGTAGTAATCTATGAATCTATTAATATTTACAAACAGTCAACGTGTTTAACATATTAGCGCAATGCAATAACAGAAACAGTCTACATTTTTTAACAGTAATCCTAATTCATGCAGTTAATTTCTAGGCTACTGAATTGTACAATTCTAGGAGTTATGCTAATTCCTAGAGTTTATTAGGGGTACAAAACACTGGGAGGTTATTATGAATTATAGCTTATATAACTAGCTATAGTGTAGGGAAATTATGGGGGGTGGGAGCAAGAGCATTCCCATAGTGAAGTTAGGTGTGTGTGAAGTAAGGTTTTGAATAAAGAGAGGCTGGTGGTGGTGCAGATGAGAGGTGGGAGGGAATTCCTGTGGTGTGCTAGAGAGAAGGACATTAGATGTTTGCCTGGTGGATGGGCAGGTTTATGCAGTTCAATTAGATTTTGGGAATTAGATCTCAAGAGTCTATTTGGCTGGCACATTTTAAAGGTGGTGGCAGGAGAGGGACAGAGTGAGGGGATGAAAATAAGTCTGTGTGCTTGTACAAGTTGAATATAGATGGGGTAAATGGACAGCTCAAGCCAATTCAGTTGTGTAGGGCAGTGCAGTAATGGGAAGTGGATCTATGGCAGGTTGAAAATTTTGTTATTTTATTATAGCAAGAGGAGAATTTAGTCTTGAGGGAGGATTGCAAGTTAGTAAGGATAGAGGCACCATATAGGAGGGATGGGATAAGGTAAGGGTTGGTGAGGGTGTGCCTAGTGGAGGGAGAGATGTAACAGTAGTGGTGGTAAAGAATGCCTTTTTTGTGTATGTTTTTTTTTTTATATTTACTTGTAGATGATTATCAGACTTTAGCTGGTCATCGATCAGGACTCCTAGTAGTTTAGCATTAGAGACTATTTTGAGAGGAGTATTATTTTGACTAGTGACTGAGAATGAGGTTTCATCTAGGGTGGTGATTTTGGAAAGCAGTAAATATCATGAGTTTAGTTTTAGTAGCATTGAGTGCTAGATGGTTGTCCATCATCCATTCCTCAGTGGAGGAGAAGACATCTTGGGTTAAATTAATTAGGGTGGGTATAGAAGATGCAGAGCAGATTATTGTTAAATCATCGGCATATTGGACAAAGTTGGCATTTGGGGTGGCTTGGTAGAAATCGTTAATGAATATATTGAATAGAAGAAGGCCTAAAATTGAACCCTGGGGGACACCTGTGGGAGTATTGAGAAAAGGGGAGGTGGCTTTTTTCCATCTGACTGCTTGTTGCCTGTTTGAGAGGTAACTGGTAAACCAGTTAATAGAGGATTGGGATAGATTTAGTTTAGACAGCTTAGTGAAAAGAAGGTTATGATAAATAGTGTCAAATGCCTTAGAGAGGTCAAGGAGGAGAGTGGACATGATATGGCCAGTGTCTCGGGCCTTATTAACTGTTTCTAGGAAGGAGAGGAGAGCTGTGGTAGTGCTGTGGCTGGGTCTGAAACCATGTTGTATAGGGGTTAGAAGTTTGTTGTTTATGAGGTAAGGTAGAAGTTGTAGATGGATGCATTTTTCGCGAAGTTTAGAAATGCTGGATAAGATAGTGATAGGTCGAAAGTTTGTGATAAACATATAAATATACGTACACACATTTATATATATATATATATATATATATATATATATATATATATATATATATATATATATATATATATATATATATATATATATATATATATATATATATATATATATATATATATATATATATATATATATATATTATAAATGTAGAATGTTGCTACAGTAACAGGGTTGTGTCAACATACATGTTGTGAAGGAAGGCACTTCTGAAGCTGACATGTATGCCATCATTTACTGACAGACATCATAAAATCATCATAGTGAAGTACCACACAAATCCCAGTAATGATCCTGTGGAATACAGCAGAAATATGATCAATAAATGTGGACAGTCTGAAACAATCTCGCCAGTCGAGAGGTATACACAGAACTCCTTAGTGCAAGAAACATGGACCAAGCCTGATAAAGGGGATGTTTAAAGCCATGAAAATGGGGATATATCACAAATACTGGAGCAGATAAGCTCACACAGTTGATGCATTCACACCCTCCTGCCTGGCCAAACATATATTAAATGAAGGAGCAGAGGTCCCAAGCCCACATACTTCCCACTAGGTAGTGACATACAGCTTTACAGCATCCTACTGCTTTGTCAGAAATGCACAACACATATGGTGGCCAGTCAACAGTACATCTGACAAATATCTGGACATAACATCACACTAGGGTAAATACACTGAGCTGCTAGGCATGTCACCAATCACTGTCTAAATTACAGGCAGACTGTCACAACACTAACCCAATTTTCCTGTGGGGGAATGCGCATGTAATTGCAAATATAGCAGGCACTACAGGCATGCAACAGCACTGAGTAACAGACACCAGTGTGAAAGGTCATACCCACAACCAATCCCAACACAGTCACAGTCACATAATGGTAAGCCTAGTTAATAGTACAGTATATGGACTGTGTGAACAAAACCCATGATCATGTTTTCCACTCACACACTAACCCTACATATACTGGCCCAATTCACAGTGTAGTCTGATGCCTGACTGTGGTATGGGGCATGTCTCAATCTGGCCCTACAAAGATATAAGCAGATCGGGTACCAGAAACTGGAGCAGCATGCAGCATCAGATAGAACAGGACCAAGAACACTGACATCTACCACAGTCTATACACAGGCCAAGTAACATATTCACAATACACCGCTACATAATTATGACACTCTGTCAACAATCACCATAAGTACACAGGCCTCACTGCTGTACAGACTACAACAGAATGTCCAAGTTTTGTCCTCAAATATAAGGCCTCCTATACATAACATGTCTGGCAGTCTGATACATCACTGGCTTGATATCAGGAGTGATGTCAGTACATAATGATATACTGTACATAACCACCTCTTACTGCATAGCATATGGACAAAGGGTGACAGACTTGGGGGACAGAGGCACAAACACAGGGCTGGTATTGATTTGCTGTTATAAACTGAGAAAAATGCTGGTGTAACAAGCTTTGTTGTAACATATCTCTTCTGATGGATATGAAGTCAGTAACACATATGGATATTACCATTTACTGACTGTGATCATTAGAGTATGCTACTGCATTTATAAAGACAGAAAATGTGTGAGTAACACACCAAATGTAAGATTCCAAACTCTGGCCAGTCTGTAGATAGCCCTACCGGTGAGAGTTTTCTCAACCACATAACACTGTCATGCCAGACTTTAAATCATACAGAACAGCAATATCCACACAAACCCTGTTAAACCAACCTTACTTCCAATGTAGAACAGTAATACTTACATTCTGTCCCCATGTCTGGAACATCCCCCTCCATTTTGTTGGCCTGTCTCGACAGTGTTTGTTGTAAGAGGTCTTTCCAGCTACTCCCTGTGATGCTGTTTGCCAGACACCCACATGAAGTCCTGCTCACAGTGAAGGAAAGTGCCAACACCCATATGAATTGCTTAGCTATAGGAGTGTGTTTCCATGTAATTGGCTATAGAAATGATACCACAGCTGTTCCACATGCAATTAGCAAGTGGTGGACTCCAATTCATGCATAGGCCATCAGCTGATCATGAGCTTTACCTACAAAAGTTAAGCTGCTGACTATGCAAAACAGATGTATTTTTCTACATCTACCAGAAAGGGGGAGAGAGAGAGAGAGAGAGAGAGAGAGAAAGATAGAAGAAAGAAAGGAAGAGAGAAGGAGCCAAGCATATTTGTGTATGATCCGTGGGTAGAGAGTGGTCTCTGAGTATTATAATGATTGCCTATATTGTTCACTAATCCATACTGTCACATAGCCATTGCACGTGGCAGTAGACGTTTATGGCTGTGGATTGTCTACAACAACATCTATGATTTTTGACAACTGTTGGCCTTGTAATCAGGACATTGGGACATAAATGTCCTCAATATAATAATGTAGCAAACCCCACCACCCAATAGATCCTGTTATTACACAATCACAAGATACTGAAGGCACACACACACTTGTCAATGCTGAGTTTTGAACCCATACCTAGCTATGTATTGCTACTACAGTGTTACGCATTTATCACATGCACTACAGAGCTTATATGTTGGAGAGCTGTCCAAAGGTATCTTTGAAGGTGAGTGACATCAGCAGCAGTGATAAAGGAGGGGTAAGGGAAGTGTAAATGTCCACAAAATCAGGTGTTAACAAAGACACACACGCTCTCTAACACAAACACACACATTTTCACAGCTGCCAGGAGCAGGACTAGAACTCCTACCTAAACAGTTGCTACACTATGGTATTAAGTGCCACAGAGCTTATATGTTGAAGGGCTATCCAAAGGTATCTTTGAAGATGGGTGACATCAGTAGCAGTGCTAAAGGAGGGGTAAGGATAGTGTAGTAAGTGTGAATGTCCACAAAATCAGGTATTTACAAAGACACACACATTCTCTCACACAAACACACACATTTTCACAGTTGCCAGGACCAGGATTAGAACTAGAACTCCTTCCTAACTAGTTTGCTGCATTATGGTATTACGCAGTTATCACAAGTGCCACAGAGCTTATATGTTAGAGAGCTGTCCAAAGGTATCTTTGAAGGTACGTGACATCAGCAGCAGTGCTAAAGGAGGGGTAAGGGAAGTATAGTAAGTGTGAATGTCCACAAAATCAGGTGTCAGCAAAGACACACACACTCTCTCATACAAACACACACATTTCCACAGTTGCCAGGACCAGTACTAGAACTCCTACCTAACTAGTTTGCTACACTATGGTATTACAGAGTTATCACAAGTGCTATGGTGATTATATGTTGAACAGCTGTCCAAAGATATCTTTGAAGGTGAGTGACCTCAGCAGCAGTGCTAAAGGATGGGTAAGGGAAATGTAGTAAGCATGAATGTCTACAAAATCAGGTGTCAAGAAAGACACACACACACTCTCTCACACAAACACGCACATTTTCCTATTTGCCAGGACTGGGACCAGAACTCCTGCCAAACTAGCTTGCGATACTAGGGTATTATGCAGTTATTGAAAGCACCACAGAGCTTTTTGGGCTGAGCCTTGGGCAAAGGCTTATTTCAAGGTAACTTGACATCAGCAGGAGTGCTAAAGCAGGGCAATAGGAGGTGTAGTGAGTGTGAATGGCCTCAAAATCATTCTTCTCCAAAAACACACACACACACACACACACACACACACAGCTTGACAGTTGCCATGTCTGGGATTAAAACTCCTACCTAACTAGTTTGCTACACTACAGTATTACGTAGTTATCGCAAGCGCCAAGGATCTTATAGGCCTGACCTTTGGCCAAAGGGTTATTTCAAGGTGACTGACATCAACAGGAGTGCTAAAGTAGGGCAATGGGAGGTGTGAGTGTGAATGGCCTCAAAATCATTCATCTTCAAACACACACACACACACATGCACACACACACACACACACACACACACACACACACACACACACACACACACACACACACACACACACACACACACACAGTTTAACAGTTGCCATGTCTGGGATTAGAACACCTACCTAACTAGTTTGCTATATTACAGTATTATGCAGTTATCGCGAGCACCATGGAGCTTATAAGGCTGAGCTTTGGCCAAAGAGTTATTTCAAGGTGACTGACATCAGCAGGGGTGCTAAAGTAAGGCAATGAGAGGTGTAGGGAGTGTGAATGGCCTCAAAATCATTTATCTCCAAAGACACACACACACACAGTTGCCATGTCTGGGATTAGAATTCAAATTTAACTAGTTTGCTGCACTACAGCATTATGCAATTATCACAAGCGCCATGCAGCTTAGAGGGCTGAGACTTGCCCAAAGGGTTATGTCAAGGTAACTGACATCAGCAGGAGTGCTAACACGGACAATGGGAAGTGCAGTGTGTGTGAATGGGCCATAAATCATTCCTCCGGAAACACACACACACACACACACACACACACATGCATGCGCACACACACACACACACACACACACACACACACACACACACACACACACACACACACACACACACACACACACTCTCAGTCACATACAACTTGGCATTTTACAGGACTGAGTTTACAAATGCTACATGAATACTTATTTGTACTATTGTGTTACACAGTTATCACAAGCACCACAGACACTATAGGGCTGAGGGCTACCAAAAGGAGTATCTACAGTGATTGACATCAGCACATCATGTGATATAGGCCAGTTGGATGTGTAGTGGGTGGGACAGGCCTCATAATGGAATTCTCTCTGTCACTGTCTGTCTTTCTCTCTTCCCCACATCTCTGTGTGTGTATGTTTGACATATTATAGTCTGTTGGCCTTAGATATGTGTGAGCATTCCTATCGAATGTGTGTGTGAAGCATAAATGCTGTAAAATTTGGTGTGTTTGCACAGACATCTGCAAATGACAGATATGTATAGTCCACTATATTGTCAGACGTGGGCTTCATTTCTCTAAGTGTAGGAGCATGCCGAGTATGACCTTCTGTACTGAGTATGTGAATCCATTCCAGGTAGGGTTGTACTCCAGTCCAGAGTTTGGTGTTCTACACGTATAGCTAGCAACCTGTTTTTTGCAGGACATCAGTAGATAGGTTGACAATATGGAGTCAGAATGGGCGAAAGATAGGGGGATACTGTAACTATTGCTGTCTGTGCTGCTTGTGTTACATGGTTGGTGTTAGCTGAGATATTCAGACATATGGGGGAGTGGTAAGCACTAGGTAGCCTATCTATCACAAGATCTAGGTACAGATTCTTAGTTTTTAGCACTTGAATTTGCTTATTTGTACTCAGCACTTGTTCAGAACTTGTTGTTAGCACTAAATAAGCTGCAAATTACTACAACACTTAACCTTCCTCTTTACCTAGAGGAAAACATTTTTTGTACTTAATTTCCTCACTTGCTTAGAGAAAAACAGCTCGTATACTCACTTTCCTCACTTGTCTAGAGAAATGTAATTTTTTTATTCAGGCATGTCCAAGGGTCATCTCCCAGTGTTCTCTCCTGTCTATCTGATGAATATGGGCATCTTGGGGCAATGTAGCAATTGCCTCATGTACACAGGCAACCCTCTCCTCCTACCACCCAACACCACAACCTGTGAGAGATGCACTTATCTAGCCAAACTGGAGGTAAAGCTCTCTCCAACCAAGATTGAACTTGACAGTCTGGAGGAGAAGGTAAACACTTGCACCAGACCACACTTATCACATAGTCCCACTAAACCTACACCACCAAAATCCACACATATAAACAGAAAAACATTCATGAAGTCTCTCAATAATAATCTGCTCAAGCAACAGAGACCTCCAAAGCAGAAATGCAATCAATCTCCACCCCCCAACACAATCCAAATGACACATAGCCCACAGACTCAGTGTGCCAATAAACCATGGCCCATAAGGCAAAACAACATATCCAACAAAATAGTCATAGGTGACTCTTTAGTCAGGCACACTGATGTCCCACTCACCAGGCTAAACAAGAAGAAGGTTACTGTCAGCTGCCTGTCGGGTGCCAGGATCCGCCATATAACCCACACACTCAGGTCACTCCACAACAAGTACAAATATGACTCTGTCATTGTCCATGTTTGTTTGAATGACTTCAGACATACCTCTCTGGACTACATGAAAAGAGACGTGGAAGAGCTCTCCGATCTTGTAGCCCAGGCAGGTATGACCATAGCCCTGAGTAGCATCCTGCCATTGCCCAGAATAATACCGCAGTACAAGGACAAAATGATATGACTTCAACAATTGGCTAAACTTCTGGTGTCATTCTAAGGGGATCCAGTATCTGTCTGCCTGGGATGAAATGGTCGACAGATCATGATGCTTTGCCAGACATGGCCTGCACCTGTTGTCCCTGGAATTCCAAATACTGGCTAAGGGTTTTGCCGCCCCTATAGTGCCTTTTTAGGCAAGTTTCAAATGACAAATTCACCACCATAACAGGAACAGGCAAGCAAAAACTGAGGGTAATGCTACTCAATGCTAGAAGTCTAAATCTCAAAATGTACTCAGTCGAGGCACTCCTTAAAATGGAGAACACCGATATCTGTGCAGTGACTGAGACCTGGCTCAAGGCTCTAGAGAGCACCCCTGCATTACCAGGCTTTAACTCATACCACACTTTTCGGCCATCTAACCTAGACCAGAACACCAAGGGTGGAGGTGTTTCCATATTCATTAAGGATATCCACACCTCCAGGCTAGTTGCGCAGCATAATGCATTCAAGGTTATCCAAGTGCAACTAACTCTGGGCAAAACTGCAATCCAAATTGTAGCTTGCTACAGATCCCCCGCCATGCTCCAGGATTCCCACTCACCTTTTCTTGATATACTGGAAAATATTAAGGTTCAACCAAACAACCTAATAATGGGGGAGTTCAACTACCCCACCGTTAACTGGGAAAACTACTCATGTACCAACTCCTTCACTCAATGCTTTCTGGAATTCATAAATTCCAATGCCATACATCAACTTATCCACACCCCCTACCAGGGGCAACAATATCCTAGACCTAGTCATTACCAACATGAGTGACCAGTGTTCCACACCTGAAGTCAGCTCCTCGTTAGTCAGATCCAACCATAAGCTAATCACCCTAGATATCTGCATCCCGCCCCCACCCACCATTAAGGAAACCACTGCAAAAAATTTCTCCAAAGCCAATTTCATGCTTCTTAAGACAGAAGTGGCGAACCTCATGACACCCATGCAGATGGACAATACAGTTACGACTGCTGAATCCTACACGAATGCACTCTATAAGCACTTGCATGAGTGCATGGATTGTGCTATCCCAAACAGAACCAAGATGCTATCCTCCAAAAAAGGAAGCTAATCTGGTGGTCCCCTGCCATAAACAAACTCTACAACAGAAGGAAGAAACTGTTTCAAAAGGGAGTAAAATCCCATGAGTGGAGGAACTCCCTGGTTCGCCTCAGTAAGAAGCTGAGATCCCTTATAAGATCATCCAAAGCTAGCTACAAAAACAAAATTGCCACTGATTCTAAGGGTAACCACAAAGTATTCTATGGCTATGTCAAGAATCTCAATGGCAATACCCAGATCTGCTCTGAGTTACAGAACAATGGCATGAAAATTACAGAACCAACTGATATTGCCAACATCCTGGCAGATAGGTTCAGTGCTAACTTTACCTCCCTCTCACCCCCTAAAGGGCCTATATCTATATAGGAAGAATGCAGAGTCCCTGTAATCACATCTATGCAGGTAGAAGCTGCACTCTCTAAAACCAAAAACACAGCATCCATGGGACTGGACAACATCCCAGGCTGCGTTTCACAGGAACTTCAGAACGAACTGGCTCCCCACCTAAGCACCATGTTCAGTCATAGTCTCACATCAGGCTTTGTGCCCACTGAATGGTGCACGGCAACAGTTATCCCACTCTACAAAGGGGGAGCCACCACTGATCCTGAGAACTATCGCCCTATTAGCCTGACGAGCCTGGTCTGCAAGACCATGCAACATATCACTATGGAACTCATAAACAAAGACATTAGTAACCTCCAAACTCTGGACCCCATCCAGTTCAGGTTTGTGAAAGGCAGATCATACCTTCTGAACCTGATCGACTTCTTTGAGGCAGTCACCAAAGCTGTAGACGAGGGTAAGGTGGTTCACACAGCCTATCTTGACCTCGCCAAGGCTTTTGACACCACCCCCCCCCATTCTGGAATTATAGCTAAACTCACTAAACTAGGTATAAATTCCTATGTCACAAGATGGATTACCAACTAGCTCACTGACACAAGCCACACTGTAAAAGTTGCAGACTCCAAATCTGACTTCAAACCAGTGACAAGTGGAGTACCACAGGTTTCAGTCCTGGGACCTCTCCTGTTTGGTATCTATTTCTCTGAAGTACAGGCTAACACAGAAGGCCTCTAGCTAATAAAGTTTGCACCGATGCCTGGTGTCAGAGGCATGGCCAAAAAGTGCATTCTCATCCCCTTTGGTAAAAACTCTGTACCCATGAACTACCACATAAACATCAGTCTACTTAATGCCGAATGTGTGATAAGAGACCTTGGGACCTAGATGGACAGTAGTCTCTCCTTTGATAATCACATCACCAAAGTAGTCAGGAAATCCTTCTATGTGACACACCTCATCACAAAAGGGTTCTCATCCAGGAAAAAGAGGTCATTGTTTCCCTCTACTCAGCACTCATTAGAACCATTATATTGTACAACTCCCCTTTTGGAATGTACCTCACACGACATCTGCAGCAGCTGGAAAGGCCACAGAAGTACCTCACAAAGAGGATTACTGGCCTCAAACAGATACCCTACACTGATCATCTCAAACAATTCCTGCTTTACTCTGTAGCATATCGCCTACACTGAGGAGATCTCTGCCTAACATATAAAGTTTTGTTAAACCCAGAGCTGTTGGACATGCTACACCTAAAGAAATCCCAATCCCTCTGAGTTACACACTCAACAGACCTAAACCTTGTCACCACAATACACAGGACATGCTGGAGGGATAGATTCCTGTCCCTATGTCAAGCAAAGTTCTTCATTAGCACTCTTCAAGAAAAATCTTGATGAGTGGATGGGAAATAGGAAATACACCCTGGGGATCACTTCTGTGGCTCTGCTCAACAGGGGCACAGGAAATTAATGTTCTTGGGTGGTGTAAGCCAGGGAACCTTGTTGGCTAGGCTTACTTAGGCCCTTGGACCGGTAGCCTAGTACCTACCTATGAACCTATATGTACTGTTTTACACTGTGATGTATTATGTCATCAACTACTGACAGATATAATTATTTGCTCACAGTTAGCTACGGGGCAATACAAGATGAATGTAGCTGAGTCCAGTTTTGTGGGCCACAGCCTACACATTCTTGCACTCTTCTACCATACTGGAGGAGTGGCTACAGACACTTGCTGATGGTTCTGTGTAAATGGTCCAGCACCTCGGGGGATCTTGTACATATATCGACTTAACAGAATGGCCATATCCTGCTGTGGCCATACCGCTCAGCTGTACATATTCACCCAGGTTACCCAGAGACAGGGCTCATATATCTGGTCAGTTTCCCTTCACATTGTGGTTTATGAGCAGGTTTGTAGCCACCCATTAATGGGTTTGCAGGCAGGGGTAGTATGGGCAAACATCAGAGTTTTCAGACTTCACACACTACATGCCATCCATGCTTCTACACCCCCCTCTGTTCTATCCTCTTCCTAACATTATGTGAGCAATATCTGAGAAGTATCCGTATAGTTGACCCTTCATCCCAGCGGTATTTATGGATTGGTCCACAGTTCATGCAGTAGGACATGGTGAGCATGCTACTGGGATTTGTCAACATGGCCTTGCATTTGTGTTCTGTTGACTGTATTGGGTTGTTAGTTAGGACTCCATGAGATAACATACATTGGCAGTATGGGTGAGATGCAGACCGTTGACAGAGGGTTGTAGGGCATTTGGTAGTGATGCAGGCCATCTGTAGCAGGCCAGTGCATTCTGTCACTCCTACAGTCCAGGCTGCAAGCCCCTGGGGTGACAGGGTAGGTGTGCAAGGTGTTAATGGCAATAGTTTCTGTCCTTATTAATCCATTGGTGTGGATGCTGGCAGGGTGCTGCTTACAGCTAGGGACCCACCTGCATGGGACACCTCTTCAGCATGCTGCATTCTGTGGGTATTCCCATACAGAAGTGGAGTCATACTGTACTCATCCCCAACAGCAAGGATATGACCCGTGACAAACTTGTGGCTGATGATGGGATGAGCTGAGTGCATGTGTGATATGGAAGCTACTTGCAGCTAACTCCCAGATATACCTGGGACATTCCCCTTATGCTGTCTTGTGCTTGGACATAGGCAGTCTCTCATTACTTCATAACTGTGTCTTTTGTGGTCTGCCCGTGATTGGCCAGACTACATCAGTATTCCATACTACACAGACAACTAATGTGCTGCTAACCTGTATGTAAAATTCCAAAGTTGTGTGCAGTTGCCAGTTACATTATATGCACTCTGTCTAGGGTACTTCCACCTGTATATTGTGTGTTTGTATGGGCCCACATTTATGGCATGTCCATCTTTCAGACGGTGACAGATATTGACATCTGGAAAGTGAGTATGGACAACTGCTGACATGGGTATTGCTGAGAAGCATTGTGTTTGGCACTGCAGTTGTCGGAACATGGCCCTGTCAACCACAGTACTGCCCATAGCCCACCGAGACACAACCCTCCATGCCTACATGCTGACCACTTCCAGAAATTATTGAACACACAACAACCTAACACACAGATCACTGCATATTGTGCACATGCAACAATCTATCCTGTAGATTGGGATAGCTCGGGTAATCTGTGCTCCACTGATGTTACTCTTCACACTTACATGTGACTGCATTTCTACATAGGACTGTAGGGGGGGGCGCACCTAATGACTTTAAACATTTGCTATGACTACTGGTATTTCAGGTACTCTGTTGGCTTCCATTTCGTTTTGTATTCTGATCTGTCATGTAGACTGGATGCATATCAGTACAGTACAGATCTTAGGTTTTATTGACCTACATTTCAGTTTCAGACTTCTTGCCCTTCAGAACTAACATACAACTGCCAAACCTGTTGTAGTCTGTCTGTGTAGGTCTGGAGGGGGGCTGTTCACCATTGCCATCAATTGGAGGCCTTAGCCCAGCCTTTCTTTATGGTCATCTACACCTGCCCTGCTGGCTGAGGCTGGTGGTGGGTATGTGAGCCTCACTGACAAGCATGTGTGTGTCCATTGGACACACATTTGGGCCACTGCATGTACTGCTTTGGAATTTGTCACCTTGTCTAGTACTGCCTAGTATGTTGACACCAGTATTTGTTATGCATGTCATGCTGCCCATATAGGTGTCCACTATCTGCTGCCATCCCATTCAGCCCCCTGATTCCCTTGCATGCTCACATCCATACCATAGATACAACTATCAGAAGATACTACTCCATTCAGTAATTGATAGAAAGAGTGATAAAATGTTCCCATCTGTGTACACCGGTGGTGTAGAGTTTGTGGGAAAAAACAGACTGAAAGGTATTTGCATAATTTATAGTAACGTGGTGGGCTGCTGCCTGTGTAATTGGCTGATTCCAATACATTTCACCTGCCAGCTATCTTAGTTCTCTTTGATTGCCTTCCTACTGCTGTTTTCTCTTCCCATTGCCTTCCTGTGTAAACCCCGAGGAGCGCCATGCACACCCATTGCTCAGATGTGAACAGTGCTGCTATTTGCTGGGGGTTTTTTTGTTTTTGTTTTTTTGTTTAAAACCCGGTGCGCTGCACGCATACCCATTTAAGCAGGGAAAACAGAGCTCAACAATATGAGACACACCCCCTTCCTTAGCTTTGCTTAGCTAAGGGCAAACACGGGCCACAGAGCTCCAATAAGCTTACAACATTCATGACACACCCCCCCCCCTTATGAGGTCATCCACCTCTTATACAATGGTGTTGCTGCACCTACACGGTTGGGTGCGAGGTAACACTGAAAGCAAATCTGTGATTCAGTATCAATGCCCTCATTTACATAAACTAGAATGCTAATTCATAGATGCCACATTCACGCTGAGCCTTCCCCCTTAGCAACCACTATTCCCTGGTATTGTTGTCTTATGCATGCCATTGATTATTATGGCAGAATGCTGATTTGGGTATAAAAACTTATTTCCCCTTTTTTTTCTTATTTTCATGGCGATCACATTTGCACACAGTTGCCCTATGCTTAAACATCTGAGATGAGCCAAAAAAAAAAAAAAAAAACTTGTTTTTTTATAAAATTGTAACTATTTTTCATGCCTATGGCCATATATTTGGCCATTGACATGCCTAATACATTGAAGACATGCTTTATTTCGAGCTGTCATGCCTCCATTTTGTAATTTGCAGAAATGTTTCTGCAGTTTACACTATTCCTGCACAGATGCCTGCCTGCTTCCTGGATCACTAATTCACCTCATTTGCATGGTTTTCACCAGAAAATGAAGTAATTAGCGTATAGCAGAGGTGTCGTGCAGGAATAGTGTAGGAGCGCTTGTGCATGTCCCGGGAGTTCGTTTCTGGATCGCCCGTCGGCCATATTGCATGCAGCAGCTCTTGCACTATTCCTGCACTCCATGCAGTGCTTGCTGAATCTGGAGGATACTGTCAGCAGCATTATATTCATCTACCAGACCTTATATGAGGCTAAGGAGTTCTGTCTGTGCTACTTGATTGTTGAGATGTTTAAAAAATGTTCAAATTATATCTATATCAATTAATAGTATAAAAACTGCAGTTAGTATCTATTTACCTGCATTAGACAGAGGTCAAATATTAATGCAGTTGAGTTTGCCATTGTGTAAGCTTTTAGATGAAATCTTCTAATGGTTTTGGAATTACTGATGCAAAAATGAACAAGCAATATTTGATGCCTAGAGGCATCAGTAGGAGTTAACTGCAGATGCATCTGGAGGCGTGACATGGATGCAATAAGTTAAGTCTGTTCTCATACAAAAATGCACTGAACAGTTACAGCCCCCCACCTCCCTCCTCTCTTTCTCTATTACTATGTTGTCTGACTCACACTTATTGCTTGCTGTACATATATCAGACATCTAAATTAAGGTATAGCAATGATAGTTGCATTTTGCATGCCTGGAAATTCTGCTTGAGGGAGTGGTTCTGTCATCCACATCAGCATCAGCATTGAGTATTCTGTGTGAGCTCTCTACTGAGCTATCTGGATCCCTGCTGTTAGACAAAAACTACTCTATTTCAGGTTTTGATGTTTCTGCAGCAGGACCACGTCCCACAGCCACCTGTTCCTGGGCAACTGCATCTATCCTATGTTGGGCAGAGGTTATCATATCACTTGTCTAGTGTCATAGCTGGGAGTAATTTCTCCCATGCCCTCTGACAGCAGTGATGTCATCAACCACCTGCTGCCATATCCTCTCTCAGGCAGATTGATCACCTCTACCTCTATATAAGAGAAAAGCTCCATGGTGAAGTAAAACCTGAATAATAATCACATTTTCTGCATCAGTGTATGATGGCATGTGATGTATAGATTTCTTCTTGGTGCCATATCCCTGTATGAAATGAAACAGAAAGACACAATATTAAATACATAGAGGCCAGCCTGGTAAATATCACAAACTTAACACATTTTGTTGGGCTAACACATGTAAAACTATTTGTTATACTACACTCCTCAAAAACAACTGTTTAAATTCCAGTAAAATAAAGCCTGCAAAATATATGTCAAATATCATTCTGTAGCAAACTTTTTGTAGTATAGACATTATTGATATGTACTGGCTATGCCAACAGTAAAGGATAAAGAAAAAACATAAAAGTAAATAAATGGTTTGTACTGGCCATTGTAATTCATCCTTAATTTTATAGTAAAAGCATTATGTGGGAAATAGCAACATACCTTGACAAAAAGTAGTTTAGTAAGTAGATAATTCTCCAAAAAATTGTATGTATTTAGCAGTATCAAGCACTCTGTTTCCAAACAGTCTCACCACTGATACAAGAGCATTAGCTACACAATTATCTTTAGACAGCACAGAGTCAGCCCTGTGAGCACTGTGACAATACAAATGATGTGTTAAATCATTAGCATTTGTGAATACCAGAATTTGCACTAAGTGCAGAGAAGATAAACATGGCGTAAGGAATAACACAATTTCATGCACACATCCTAGCGATACAAGGCTGAGCATTAAGAAGTGTTACTCGGTAATGGCATGTAGGTGTCTATGAGTAGTCTGACTGCAAGAACAATCAATATTTCACACTGTCCCCTCTTTAATGTACACATAGTGAGGGTGTGTCAGGGAGAAGATACTTACCAAACCATCTGAGAAACATTCCTAACATTTAAATGCTGTTTTAATGACCACAGTCATGGCCTGTTACTAAGAAATATTGTGCATATTCAAGGTAGTACATTAAGGATTGACACAGATAACATATGCAATAAAAATGAGATAGCAATGCTCTTAGGAAAGCACAGAAAAGGGAGTGAGGCACAGTAAGGAAAAAGTGTTTGCACTCGTTGTTTAAGACTGTGTAAGTACACAATATCCTAACTGTTGACAATATCCCAATCATCCAGACACTAACTGGCAAATGAGAAAGGACAACTTCCATAACTTGGTTGTGTTTCACTTTTAATGATGCAATGTCACATTTTGAGTACATCTAAACACTTTTTCTCCTTGCTAATATATGTCTTTGTATCTGGGAAATATGGGAATTAATCTTAAATGATTTTTCTTAAAACCCTGGTTTGAGGGTTCAAAGCCATACAGGCTCCTGTTGCAAGATAACAAAGTTGATTAAACATCAGAATTGTATAATTCCAGCACTTGTTCCAAAATGTGTTTTTTTCCCCCTTGATCATTCCCATGCCATTGTGTTGCATTAACTGGCAGCAAGCAGTAGCACTGAGTGTCAATTCATAGCCCAAAGTAAAAAATGGCAAATTTAATTTGGAATGGCATCAAGGGCATAATTGAGATTGGCAATGGTGCGCTTTCCTCAGCACTGTGGACACTACAGATTGAAGAAATTCATGCTGCCACACATCTCTCTGTAGTATAATATGCGAATGTATTGAGCTTAGAGAAACAGTACAGGTGAGGCAAGGTTCAAAACATGTTCACAGATCATTTTACTGAGGGAGGTCATAATAAATCTTGGCACACATTTTGGTGTATGAATGTGCTAAGGTGGGAACCTTAAGTAAGGTCAACATTGACTAAAAGTGATAGATAAATATGTCATTTTAAGTCTTGTATGCTATGTGAAAAATGAAATTATTTCTGCTGTTACCTGTCCCCATTTCCATTCCTATAACTAGCTAAAGTTGTGATATTGTGAGACATATCTGATA
The DNA here is from genome assembly GCF_019279795.1 of Protopterus annectens. Lineage (NCBI taxonomy): Eukaryota > Metazoa > Chordata > Ceratodontiformes > Protopteridae > Protopterus > Protopterus annectens. Next base: position 1,270,596,369 of record NC_056744.1, read on the forward strand.
GTAGTGATGTGAAATGAAGTTGTGAGAAGGCTGAGTGTGGCAGTGTAATGCAATAGCACTACTCATTGCTAGATATACACTATGATTCATTTTATGCTCCTTCAAATTGTTATGCAAAACAATTTTTGTGAATGCTTTTGATAAACTTTCATGGCTTAAATGGAAAAAAGAAAAAAAAATGGTTTAGGCTGTGTTATGGAGCACAACAAGCCTGGTGACATTCTGTGGCTGTTAGCACTTTGGATAATACTCAGTGAAGAAAATTCACCTATAAGGTAACTTTCTCTGTGGCACAAGGTGTAAATGCAGTGAACTTTGAAAAACCGAGCAGCAGCTGCATGGCTTGAATCCACTTAACTGATAATTTTACAAGTGCGGTCAATATATTTTAATCACAGTTTGTGATACCATTGTGTTGTTTAAAAATCAAATATTGTCAGCCTCACTAACAGCATGCGCGCTGTTTTCTAACCACTTTCCCATCATTTGTCAATAGCTACAAGTCTGGTAATGTGTTCCATAAAGTACATTTCTGATGTAGCAATAAATGTTAGAAGTATGAATGTGTCACTTGAATCCACTTCTTGCTCTGGTCATTATTGCAGACACCCATTGATTGCATTTAATTTCGTATCAGCTTTTTTTCCTCATATATTTTTTTCCTAATGTCTTTTTTTCCATTTTATCTCTACTCAGCAGCATGCAAACAGAGGTCACTGCCTAAGGAAGAAAAGTGAACAAATTAATTTAGACTGCCTTACGAAATGCAACTATGCCTGAAGTTGATGTGCAGCCCTTAGCATCATGGATAGTAATGACTACTGAGAATGCACCTGATAGCTGTCCAGACCTACGGCAGAAAGTATAAAGTGAACTGAGAGAAATATAGCCTATGATGCATTGTTCAAATCCTGTTTAAGGATCACATTTCAATTATTCACAATATGTATTTTTTTAAACTGTACTTGCTGTCCACTTGGCAGTGTGTAAATATGGTTCACTATCTCAGGAAAAAAAGCGAAAAAAATGTAATATCGGCTGCTTCATGCAATGTGAAAATGCCTGGTGGCATCATATATCCAGCAGCACTCTAAATCATACTCAATGAAGAAAATGCACCAGTCATTTAACTTTTTCTGTGACACAAGGCATAAATGAAGTGAATTGAGTAAAATAAGGCACATGATCCATTGTTGAAATCCTGTCTAGAGATCACATTTTAATTAATCACAATATATAATTTTTAAAACTGCATTTGCTGTCTGCTTGGCAGCATGCAAACACAGCTCACAAGTAAAAAAGTGAAAATTTTAGTAGTTTAGCATGTCTTATGTATTGCAAACATGCCTAACAATGGTGCACTTCCCTCAGCACACTGGACAGTACTGAATGTAGAAATTCTGCGTCATATACTTTTCTCTGTGGCACAAGGTGTAAGTGTAGGGAGTTGAGATAAAGAACACAGGGTGTCAGGATCACATCTTGATTAGGACTGCAAAAATAAAGGTTAATGTTAAACATGGTTATTGCAAACATTAATGCTTTACACAACATCAAAATAATGTTTGCACAATGTCTTAAAAATGACAATGAATATATTTCTTATAAAATTCCCTTACATATGTATGATGGGCACAATATTTTGTTATAATCATCATGACTCATCACATGTCCTATATGTTTAGGAGAGTTATGTCTTGTGAAGTATGTATGTAGCTTACCCCAACCTGTATTACTCAGCTCATTCAACTGCATCCATCTAAAATATATTTATGAACAGAAATACTGACTTTTACATAGGAATGCATTGACAGGACTAATTAAAATCCCATCCATACATGCCTCTCTAAAGTGTATCTCTGTTCATTCAGAAATTACTATATCTCTAATTCCCATACTTTCCATACTTAAAAGGTAGTTTTCTTGTGGCAATGTTAATTGCTAAGCTTTTTCTTCTTCTTTTGGCTGTTCCCGTTAGGGTTCGCCATATCAGATCATCTGTTTCCATTTCTTCCTGTCCTCTGCACCTTGCTCTGTCACACCAACCACCTGCATGTCCTCTCTCACCACATCTATAAACCTTATCTTAGGCCTTCCTCTTTTCCTCTTACCTGGCAGCTCCATCCTTAGCATCCTTTTCCCAATATACCCAGCATCTCTCCTCAGCACATGTCCAAACCAACGCAATCTTGCCTCTCCGGCTTTGTCTCCAAACCGTCCAACCTGAGTTGACCCTCTAATATACTGATTCCTAATCCTGTCCATCCTCGTCACACACAATGCAAATGTTAACATCTTTAATTCTGCCACTACCAGCTCTGACTCCTGCCTTTTTGTCAATGCCACCATTTCCAACCTATATAACATAGCTGATCTGACTAACCTCTTGTAGGCCTTCCCTTTTAGTCTTACTGGTACCCGCCTGTCACAAATCACTCCTGACACTCTTCTTCACCTACTCCATGCTGCCTGTACTCTCTTCTTCACCTCTCTTCCACACTCACCATTACTCTGAACTGTTGATCCCAAGTATTTAAATTCCTCCACCTTCGCCAACTCTACTCCCTGTATCCTCACCATTTCTCTACCCTCTTTCTCATTCACACATATATATTCTGCTAACCTTCATTCCTGTCCTCTCTAGAGCATATCTCCACCTCTCCAGAGTCTCCTCACCTTGTTCCCTACTCTCACTACAGATCACAATGTCATTGGCAAGGGACTCCTGTCTGATCTCATCTGTCAACCTGGCCATCACCATTGCAAATAAGAAAGGGTTCAGAGCTGTTCCTTGATGTAATCCCACTTCCACCTTAAATGCATCCATCACTCCTACTGCAGACCTCACCACTATCACACTACCCTCCTACATACCCTGTACCACTCTTACATACTTCTCTGCCATTCCTGACTTCCTGATACAGTACCACAACTCCTCTCTAGGCACCCTGTCATATGCTTTAAGTCCCCAAAGACATAGTGCAACTCATTCTGACATTTCCCTGGGGATGCCCAAGCCAGTGCATTTCTTCATGCCGGTCCCAAGCCTGGATAAATGGGGAAGGTTACATCAGGATGGGCATCTGGTGTAAAACCTTTGCCAAATGACATATGCAGACAACAATGTAAATTGTTAAGCTATGTTTCATTTTTTGCATGTTTAATTCCATGGGTTTGATTCTCAGCTGGGACAGCACTATTTTAACATTGTGTAAACCTCAACTTGAAAATATGTCACAATTAATCATCTTTCTCCTTCCAAACTGCAAGTACTAAAAGCCATGTCATTAAGCATGTCATTGTTTAACATTGGAACCTGTGTGAAAAAGGTCTTGCATCACACTTGGCAAAGCCCAATGCCATGTTTCATACCTTTATTACTGTATAATGCAGGTAGTGCTAGTGTGTCTGCAAAGGATTCCATACATTTTTAATTGTGCAAATGTGTTGGCAAGGCTCTGTATCTTTGTTCATAAACAGTTACATGCAAGGTCTGAAATGGGTGCCAATTTAGATATATTTTATTAGCTTGACGTTTGCAGACATGGCAGGCAACAGAGAGAATGGAGCAAATTTAGAACACAAAGGTGGGGTGTTGAGGAGTCTAAGATATTTGTGGCACTCTTCATGAAGCACTACAACTGTAGGCTGCTTAATTGGGATTATACTGGGTCTCATTTTAAGGCTGAGGCTTGGAATAGCTTAGCCAAGGCTGTCTATGGTGCATTCACAGCGTCATCACCGCTAGAAAGACCTTAAGAAGTGCAAACATGATCTCCTAAGCTGATGGGAGGCTGAATTTAGGAGTGTGAACACCCCTCAGTTGTGTAAGTTTACTATAGTACCAGTCTATGATATGGCATTAACTATCTAGCCAGCCAATGCAGTTTATCATTATGCTTTCATTTATATTTATTTTCTTTTTGTATTGTACAGCTGCAGACAAAATAGCTGTAAACTGTGAAATGCTTCAGAAGAGATTAACTCACCTCAGATATGCACCAGGAAAGTATGACTCAGGTCCAAATTCAAGCCAGAAAATTATTTTCATTCCCCTCAATCAATAGCATCTTGAACAGGCATACCTTAGCCTTGATTTCAAGCATGCACGTCTTCCCTAATAACTCTAGCTCCTTGCATTAGGCACTGTGAGTGCCATTTTAAATGTATGTGGGTTCAATATCTAGCAATAATGTGTTAGTACAGGACAGTACTTCTAAAATAGTAAAAGCAGCAATATGTCAGGAAAAATTCAAATGTAGTAACTGCAATTTTTACACTTGAATATATATACTGTAGCTTATCCATCATGGTGAAATAAAGGCTGCTCTTACTTGTATCCTAGCAGTGAAATGTATCGATTTTATGATGCATTCATACCTTAACATCATATATGGATACAACAAAGATATGCAATACTAAATTATCGTAATTGTTTATGTATAGCCCCTAAGCTGTATTGAATAAATAAATGTGACATGCTATGAATCTAAGTATCTTTTTTATTTTTAATTTCCACCCCTCTATCTTTCATATACATGTACAAATATATATGTATGTGTATATCTATCTCTCTCTCTCTCTCTCTATATATATATATATATATATATATATATATATATATATATATGTATTTGGGGTTATACTTTATTAACATTCTTCTGTTTGCAGACCTTGTTGTTGAAATCAAAATGACCACCAGCACAAATAGGTAGAACAGCCACTGTGGCTTAGCTCACCATACCTCCACAGAAGGCAGGACAAGCACTCAACACTTCAGGTTCATAATCCCTGCCCTACCTGCTCCACCTTTGCCCTGGCTGCTGGTGCTGAGCAACACCATCAGTGGAGGTTGTGATTTTTGTCACCCAGCAGGAACTGACATGACTGGTAGAGGACATCATGGAGAGGGGTCCCTGTGCATGTGCTGACAGGTTTGAAAAGGTCCTGCATCAAATTGCCAAAATGATGCCACATCCAGCTCTGACCCAAGCAGCTGATACAAAAGATAGTGATGATAACTCTGACAGTGAGGACTAGATTTTCACTTTTCTTAATCTGGACATAGGTCTGCCTCTGATGTCCCCTACTTATCTCCAAGCATGGTGTCTCTCAACCTTTTGGCTTCATTACCATCCCTGTCTGTCTTGTATATCTTATATGTCTGTGCATGTTTCCTAACCTACCTTACCTGACCTTTTCATCTTCCACAACATTTCTCACTCTCCCTCACATACACACAAAATAAAAGGACACTGTCCCATGAAAAAAAAAAAGTTATGTAAAAAAGTGGACACCAATTTGCAAATTCCTATATTCGTTCCCATGTGTCCTACCCTCAGATTGCCAAACCCATTTTCACCACTGTCCTATCCAACTATATTTCACACATTTAATCTGGTCAAAAATAGATTCACATACAACATGCATGTTCAGAAATGGTCCGTGGAAAAGCCTTCACTTTATGTACTTTGCATTTGCACTGAGGTTGGCATAACACAACAATGCTGAGTGATGTTGAATATTGTTTAACTTCCTGTGGCAAAATGTGAAGATTTTAATTTCAGCTGCAGTAGTCCAGTTACTTTTATGCAAATATGCTTAAATCTGCTGCACTGTAGCAATAGAGAATAAAGGCAGACTAAAGGCAGTACTGTGAACAGTTATTGTAACAGTTCTTAGGGTGCTGGATATAATGAATTAGATGTTCCTACATGGTTTGTTGAGATAATTCCCCTGTCTATAGACTGTTGTTTATATATAATGTGATGGGTTTGATTACAGCTATAGGTCAAGTTATTAATTCTTGATGTTTAGTATTACTATCATATATTTAACTGCCAAAGTCTGTATTTGTCTTCATATACAGCATTTCATTAACACACCATTTGAATAGTGCAGCAATACATCATTTGCAAAAACACTGAGCACCAACAGGAATGCTATTAAGCCAACCTTATCTTGCTTATATTTTCATGACTGCAGCACTTTCCTACCCCTTATTTGTCCCTTTAGCAAGAACTTTACTTTACAGAGCATGATGTTTTAATAAGTAAGAGTAGCACATCATACAGGTGTTCCTACATGTCCCACAAAACATATTGTTGCTGTTCCTCTCTACATCTATCTCTATCTTTCTCTAATTCTCTCTTCACCACTGTTACTTCAGTGAGTTGTCATTGTACTTCCGTTGTGTTATTTTAAATGTTGTGAAGGAGTAATTATTTTGTGATATGATGAGATCATGCTGACTGTTTTTGGTACATTATTTTATGTGTACCAGTTCCAACATAATCCTTCTTGTGTCATAAGTTACCTTGTCCCTGCCTTTGTCTCACCCTGTCAATGTACCTTCTTACTTTTGTATCATTATTCTTCCACATCTGCATTTGTGCAATTTGTGGTACCAGCCAACAAATGAACTAAGGCTAAATGGAAGGACACAGCTTATAGCAATATCTTGTGATTTATTGCCTTTGCATTACTCTGTCATGCTTTGTACCACTGTGCTTACTTATGTTAGTTCAGTTTAATGTACAAGTTGAAGTGTTGGATGTACAGATTACACTGGTCAATAGAGTAATGAGGATGATACATGCATTAAATAAAAAATAAAACCAATGGAGCACACCAACCAAGTTCCCAATAATAAAATATGCAAAAAAGAAGGAATAATGCTGTATGGATGGAAAAGTTTAATAAATCACAATAAAACACAAATAAAACACGGTAAGTGCTTTCACAGAAACTGCTTCTTCAGACTATAAAAACAGCTCAGTACAAGCACAATAAATATATTCTTCTAACTAATAAAACTTCAGATAATTAATTAATTAAGAACATTACTTAAAACACAAAGGTCTCCTCTGTTTCAAACTGGGTCTTAAAGAGACCTTACCGTTCAAACCTTGACACCTATCTGCCTGTAAATTCAGTATGCAGTATAACTCCCTATTTTCTGTAATACTCTTATCTCCCAACCTCTCTCTCAGTGTAATAATCTCACTCGCCTTGCTGTTTTTAAGGTCTGAAGAGGCAGTTTCTGCTAAAGTGCTTGCTGTGTTTTATTTGTATGTTTTATTGTGTTTTATTAAACTTTACCACCCATACAGCGTTATTCCTTCTGTTCTGCATGATACATACATTCACATTTTCTGAAATCTGCTGTCAAATGTGACTTCCTACGTGGTGTGCTTAGATAATACAAAGGTATAAATATTTTTCCCCAGAATACTCTACAGGATCAAATCCATATGAATGAAAAAATGTTTCAGAATGTTTTTTCTGACCGCTGTAGCTGTAAATGTTGGCTATACCTTTCGTTAACACATCATTACCCTGCTGCTGTGTACTAATGTACCTGTTCCCTATTGTGAAGCATGATTTTTACAGATCTTTGCATGAAAGCTGGCACATAGCAACATAGAGTACTGCTAATTCTCATACTAAGATTAACACTTTGAGATATGATTATGCATGTACTAATACTTTGCCATCAGCAGTGTAATTCAGGTAGGCAGAGCAGCACTTCTGGCAAAGAGTAAAATAAAAAAAAAGAAATTCAAATAGTTTTTGTTTTGGTTTGCACAATGTTTGTATGTCTCTATTTTGTCAACAGGTTACCTTGATTTCAGAGTGATGTTGACTCAATTAATTCAGTTGCTTAATGTATGTCTGCTCTCCAATGGTTATACTTTGCTACCATGTTATAAATTGGTTAACCTATTCAAACATAGTCCATCACTGTTATTCTACAAAGCACCATCCTATGTATGACTTGTATGTTTGTCTTGCCAGTGCACGTTGGACAAGTATGAAATGAAGACAAGTGTGCAATCATCCCAGCATGAAGTGGCAGTAAAGTTTGATTGATAGTTCACTGATTTACAACTGTGGATTTCTTTGGCATACATCAATAGGACTTCCACATGTGTGGCAGGGTGAAAAGGCCAAAAACGCAACCCAACAAGCCAACAAAAATGGCCATCACTCCAATTGTGAGGTGAAATAATCCAAATTTATTTAAAGCAGCCAACAGGTCAAAGCCATATACAGACTGATTTTGGCATACTAGCCTTCATCAGTGTATAAAAAATAAAGGCATACAGCTCAGTAAATACTAACCTGTCCCACCTATTTCTGCTTTAATTGGATAATTACAAATTCTCATTAAACTAGGCAGAAAAAACCCTCCAAATCTAATTATCCAACTATTCTCCTTTTTGTTTAGAACACTGTGCCAACCAGCTTTGTAATTCCTATCCCCTACAATTTTATCAATAATTGCAAACATAAAATGTGCAGTGGAATGTTCAATGGTGTGTTTGTATAGACCATTGGATTGGCCAATTTCTTTGGCATCCCATACTGTAAAACAGGTACATGTCCCTCATGGTAGCACAATGTACATGAAGGTCAGTATCTATATGTTACTAGAGAAGAATCTAATTACACGGGACAATCACAGTGATGTTACAGTATCCTCTGCACACATATGCATTTGCTGCATAACCTGTGATGCACAATACCATCTGTTCCAAACAGTGGATTTTCAACAAGTACAAATGTATTTTTCATATCCTTAAAGTCAGACTTCTGTGTTGCTTGCAACTCCTGCAGTGCTCTCTAGGTTGTGTAAACAGATAGGTAGGATGGTCAATGCTCAATATGGGAAACTTGTGTATGTGTGTGTGTTTAGCACTTGGTGCTATATCCACTTCCTATGAGGAGAAAATATTTAATTTTGCACACAGCTCTTTATTCCACTTTTACAGAAACATCCTCTATGCAATATACTGATGAGGTCATGCAGTCAAAAGTGAATTCTGCTGTTGTTCTTGTTTCTAATACTATGTTCTTTATCTTGTTTAAATAGATAGGTAGGATGTTTGATGCTCCATATGGAGAACTTATGTGTGTCAGGAGATGAGGGATTACAGTCAGGTAAACATGTCCTCCAACTCAGCTGTGATAAATCAACTTCAACTTCTGTAATCAATCAACGTCTGCTGTAAGCCCTTCAAGGGTACTTTTCATGATATAATCGGCATGCATTTTTCCATGATTATTATGCATCTTTTTGATAATTTGTCCTGGTATGTGTTTGAAAATAACATGATGTGAATGTTTATTATGTCATTCATTGCTCACGGGCATTAATTATTTCCAAAATAATTATGCTCTGTATTGCATGAATTCAACAGGACATTTCTTTATTACTGCAATTGTTTTTGTAACACCATACATGAAGGCTTCCATAAACATGTATTCCTGTACAGCATGCTGCCAGACCATCAGAAAATGTGATTGATCCTCTATTATGACACTTTCTGGTGTGTTAATGCTGCTGATTTGCTATTATGTTACTGTTCACTGTAGCTTTACTTCTGCATGCCCTGTATAATGATGTCTGGGATGTTTGCAAATTATCAGTGGAAGATTTGAAATCATGAAATGTCACCTGATCTGTGCTATTTGTCACTTATGTATGTTGAGTGTTATTGTATTACCATTTATCATTTACATGGCTAGGCAACACTTGCTGTTCTATTACATTTTTATAGGTGATAGATACCTTTCCTATATGTGTTAATAACTTTTTTTTTTGCAAACACATGTCCCTTTCTGATGTGTATGACACTACAACTGTAAGGTTCATTTGCTCTTCTGTATACATACTGAGGTGGAGAATACAGTAGTGGTGTCAGTCTGCATACATAACTTCCCTGTATATGCATCTCTTAAGCAATCATTGCATCTAAGAATTCAGCCCATAATATATCTTCTGTCCTTGCTAACTGCTATCGTAGCTCAGCATTTTATTAACATGCATATCGCATTTTAACTTCCCTTTGTTACACTGTGGCTTTATATGCTTAGCACATCCTTTGATAGCATGATCAATTTTATTTATGAGTAAAACTCCAGTATTGTCATTGAAATGAATTATCATTACATCAATATTGCAGGGTTTATGTCAGAAATGTTTCTTTGACACTTCAGCACATTTGCCTGCAATATATGAGTACACTTTACCCATTTCTCCTTCCTTATTAATTACTTATGCAGTGCAGACAATGTTATTTGTGTACAGGTCCTCATTTCACTTTTCCCATTCATACTTCTTTCACTGTACTTGTCCTTAATTATTTCAGGACTACAACACATGCTTATATCATAGGTTTGCCAATAGGCAAGCTAGTATGTTTACATTCTGTGTCTGTGCTTACAAGTACTTTCCATGTCCATGAAAACTATTGCTGGCCATAACATGGTGCTTGAAAATGTGTAGACATGATAAACAGTATACGTATTCAGTTAGTGGTTCTGCTCATTGTGATAGCATGCTTAAATCATGTAGGCTTAGCGAGAAGCCTACACAATTGTTAATGAATCCCAGGTATAGTCTTTTACAGCATAGACTTGTAATCCTGTATCCCTTTTCTGTGTCACCATCTTTCCTGCTTTTATGGTAACTAGCCAGGTCAATATGACATCCTCAAGACATAATTACACTCTTAAAATGGGACAGTCATAATATTGACTTAGAGTAGCTTTAGCCAAAAGTCACTCTTTATCTCTAAAAAGGCAGATACCAATGGTTATAATTTACCAGTTATGTGCAGTTAGTAATCCACAACTGTTTTGATAGAATAATTAAATTCTTCAGTTAAATGAGACAATCTTGTTTGAAAATTAAATACACAGACTAATAAATGTATAGTCTTCCACAGAAAAATGCAAAATGAAAAAAGTGTCAAACAAACATGGCATAAGAAAAAAATAGCTGTTTTTTTACCACAATGATTAACTGAAAATAATTGTAATCAAACTTCATCTAACCTTTAATACCATGGATCAGTAATAAAAGACATTGGCAAAAATATAGATATGAGCTGCAACACGCGCTTTCTTTTCTCATCTGACATCCACATACACATTTTCTTTACTGTTCCCTACCTATAACACTTAAAAATATCTATATTAAACAAATAAAAATGTATCCCTACAAACTATAATACTTGTAACCCTTTCCCTAGCCACACACTTAACTGCCTACGCACACCTAAAAATATCGCCAGTCAACCAAAAATCAGTACCATACTGCAAAATATCCCCAACTATTTTTAACACTACCCTCTTAGATCAATTTACGTACAAAATACCTCCACCTGATACTCCACTACACAACTCTCTCAGGGTCCATAAAATCCTCACTACCTTATTAAAACACTAGTAAATATAGCATGTCAACTTATGATAAGTGGTGATATTCACCCAAATCCTGGCCCTTCAACTTCCTCTCATTCACTTACTAAGACCACCTCCCAACCTCAGAATATATCAAACATTCCTCAGACTGGATCTGACCTCTTACTTTTCTTAAACATTAGAAGCCTACTTAACAAAATTCATGAATTTCACACCACATCCTCACAATATATGCCAGATATAATTTTATTAACTGAAACATGCCTAAAACCACAGCCACAAGATAATGAGATTCTTACCCTGACTACAATATTCTCAGATTAGACAGAAAAGGTAAAATAGGAGGAGGGTTAGCCTTAGTTTAAAAAAAAACAACCTAACATTACAACACATATGACATATGTAACACATATGACATGCTCAGGCCTGTGGTATTTTTCAACATTATAACCTACAGTTCGGTTTGCCATACTGTAGATTGGTCTTATTGGTGACATAACTTTTGTCTTATCAAACTGGTTCATATGATAGCATTGCTAGTATAATATAATGTTATTTCCCACTAACAGCAGAAAATATGTACTGTCTCTGACACTTCTTATTTTGTGCAAGCCTGGTGATGTGCTGTGTTTGCAGTGCACTACATGTATGTGGACACACTGTGGTCAGTGTAATATTTCTGTGCAAGGTAAACCTGATGGGACCATTCATCAGTTGTCAGTCTTTTGAGGTTTAAGTAAAGACATTTACATGTACAATGCAAACAGTAATGGATTATGATAAGTACATGTGGAGTTTGCATGGAATGACTTTGTACAGGATGTCCATTGCCTTTCCAGTAGTGTATCCAGGGCAGGGTGAGAGGGGCAACTGCTCCAGGGACAAAGTGCTGGAGTTCGATCAGCAGATTCTGATCGCTCTTTAATGAATACCAGCTTTTAAAAGCCAGTATTGAATTTGCTGCCATGCACTTTAGTGATCTGTGAGTGGCCTGAACAGTTCAAAAGCTATATATAAAGAGAACATGAACAAAGTGGACAGAAAGCAAGAAAATGCTGGCAAATGAGTCACTGAAAAAGTTTTCGGTTAAAGGACAGGCATGGCTATGTGAAGTTTTTCTTTTTTTCAGTAAAGATGCAGCAAAGGTGTAATACATGAAAACCTATAACAACATCCAATTGCTATTTTCAGTAAAGATGCAGCAAGATGTAAAATGTGATATGCTCTATAGAATAAGTAATTATTTCTTGTTCAAACACAGCAGAGCTTTGGAAAGTAAAACTGGGTGTATCTCAGATGCACACACACACACACACACACACACACACACACACACACACACATGCACATGCGTGTGTGCACACACACACACACACACACACACACACACACACACACACACATCTATATCTATCTATATACATATTTGTGTGTGTGTGTGTGTGTGTGTGTGTGTGTGTGTGTGTGTGTGTGTGTATACACACACACACACACACATATATATATATATATATATATATATATATATATATATATATATATATATTTATCTAAAACTTGAGCACTGTAGTGCTCCATGTAGGCAGGGTATAATCTGAAACAAGTGTTTGCTAAACTAAATATGGGCAGCATAGTGCTCCTTCAGGAAGGGTATAAATTGTAGCAACTGCTTGCTGCATTTGTAACAAACAGTTACTATAGTTTAGAAGAAGAATTTTTTTTCAGTAAAATATGTTAAAGGAGGGTTGGGGACAGGGCACAAAAACCCTATACAAGAATTTTAATAGCTGCATAGAGGCAGCTGTACCCACCAAGAAGAAGTACAGAACTAACTCCAAAAACAAGCCACCCTGGAGGAATCAAAAAATAAATTAGTTGTATAACCGAAGGTAGAAAATCATGGCAAAAATTAGGAGGTACAGCACCTAGCAGGATAAAGGCACTCTCATCAAATTAAACAAACATCTCAAAAGACAAAGTCTACCAAAGCCAAATTTGAGGTGAATTTGGCCTCCCAGTCCAAGAACAACCACAAGGAATTCTTTAGCTATGTTCACAGCCTCAAAGGCAATACACAGTTGTGTTCAGAGCTCATTGTAATTAGAGTCACCTATACTGTGCCAGAAGATATAGCAAAGCTACTGGCCGATAAATTTAGCTCCAACTTTACCCCCTCTCTCCCCTTCAACCTTCCCTCAGGAAATACCATCAAATATAACTCCCCCTGCTATAGGGAACAGGTCCTTAATGCTCCCTCTAAGGCCAAGAACACTGAATCAATGGGCTGAGACAATATCCTCAGATGCCTTCTAAATAGTATGAAACATGACCTATCAGGGCCTCTGGAATTGCTACTTGACTATACCCTCCAAAGAGGCTTCATGCCTCATGAATGGAGAACAGCAACAATCATCCTTCTGCACAAAGGTAGACAATCTACAGACCCTGGAATCTACAGACCCATAAGTCTCACTAGTCTTATATATAAAGCCATGGAAAGAATTATCATGGAAATGGTTAATAGGAATATAGTAAACCTCCAGACACTGGACCCAATCCAGTTTGGTTTTGTCAAGGGCAGATCATGCCTACTCAACCTAGCAGATGCCTTTCAGAAGGTCACAAAAACAATGGATGAGGACAAAATGGTTCACACTGGCTCCCTTGACCTGGCCAAGGCATTTGACACAATACCTCACTTGGGTATTGTTGACAATCTCAAGAGGTTAGACACAAACTCATATGTCACCTGGTGAATAGCCAACTGGCTCACAGACAGGACCTAGGAAGTTAGAATTGGAGAGCCCACCTCTACAAAGGGGCCAATCACAAATGGAATCCCTCAGAGATCAGTCCTTGGACCGCTCCTTTTTGGCATTTACTTCTCTAAAATCAAGACCAATGTCAGTGGTCTCTGGCTGACTAAATTTGCAGATGATTGCAAATTAGGAGCTGTTATTGAATACCACACTGACAAATATTCTCCAGGAGGGACTGGCACAGACAGACAACTGGTGTCAGAGCCATGGACTAAAACTAAATGCCAAGAAATGCATAATAGTATTGTTCAGGAAGTCATCCATCCCTGTTAACTATCATATTCATAACACAGTCCTTAGAGTTGACCCAGTAGTCAAGGGCTTAGGGGCACAGATAGTACTCTAGCTTTTGACCATCACGTATCTACAGTAGTGAGGAAATCATTCTATGTTGCACAACTTATAAACAAAGGTATGGCATCTAAGTCCAAGGAAGTCATTGTTCCACTGTTCTTGACATTCATCAAACCTATCATTGAGTACAATGCTCCTTTTGGTATGCACCTAACCAGGCATATCCAAAAATTGGAAAGTCCACAGAAGTTCCTCACTAAAAGAATTCAGGGCTTAAGTAAAATTTCCTATGCAGACCACTTCAAGGCTCTATTCCTGTATTCTTTCTCCTACAGGCTTTTGAAGGGAGATCCATGCCTGGCATATAGGTCATTGTCAGACCCCACCCTAATGGACCTCCTGCATATCCACAAAACAAACAGCACCATAATTACCCATTCTAAGGACTTCAACTTTGCCTGCAATATAAATAGGACCTGTTGGAGAGACAGGGTTGTATCCCAGAGATCACCCCTTCTCTGGAACAGGCTCCCTGTCCATGTGAAGCAGAGTTCCTCCCTAACCCAATTCAAGTGTAACTTGGACAATTGGATGGGGAACAGGAAATTAATTCATGATTGACACCTGTGTCTCTAATAGACACAGGCAACCTGTAAATGGTTCATCTCCCAGGACCTAGCTTGTAAATGTTTCATATTCCAAGCCCTGCTTACACTTATCAAGGATATCAGGACTTGTCAGAGATTTGGGATGCATGGCTAGGCTTAAAAAAGCCCTTGTGGTTGTTATCCTAGTAAACACCTACGAATCTATGAACCTATGAACAGGACTTGAATGGTTGGGGCAGGTTGGCGGTATCATGCAGCTGGCTACCTGATTGGTTGTTTTTTTGCTCTTCAATGGAGGAGCTGGGGAATGAAGGTCAAATATCTAACTGTAATAAACTGATGTCTTACATGTATTGACTTATCACAGTAAAGTGTTTTGAGGGGGTAGAGTGCTAGTTCATGGTACCACCCCAGGGCACTGGTTGAACCAGCTATGCTTCTGTGCTTTTCTTTGAAATTTACCTTTCCTTCTCACCATGAAGAGACCTAGTGAAAGTAATGTGCTATTTTGCTTTATTCCACATTTCCAGCTGTTTTCAGGGTAAGGCCTAGCAAAAGAAACTTTACTTTATTTGGTATTTATGCAACCAAGACCTGGCAAAAGAGATACTACCTGACTGACTTTTAGTTTCTGGATGTTCTTTAACTCATTAGCACCTTCTCTGTCATCTATGTAATTCCAATGATCATGCCTATAGCAAGATTTGTAAAAATAGTTCATTTCCTCTGACATCTACAGCCCTTGTTGATACTTTCCACAAAAGCTGCCAAATAGTTCCCATAGCTGAGAAGTTATATGTGTCCAGCATTAGAAGCTAAGTACCATGATTAGGTATCTCTAGATGCATAAAAGAGAAAAATACACTTCCTTTTTAAGTGAAGAAGAAAAAAATGGCTTTCCTTTATCTCATAACATAAGTATGTGGCTGCTCTCCCATGAGCTAGATGGATACCTGCCATATGCAGCTGTAACCACTGTTAGCTTTCCCTTGATGCACTGTATCCCTTCCCAAGGATACATTATTTATAAAAAAAAATACTACATTTTTTAAACATTTTCTGGAGGATGTTTTCACACTGCTCACCCACTGCTCTCCATTGTGTGTTTCTTGCAACTTTATCTGGAGCTGACTATATGCCTGACATCATTGGACAACTAGCCAATCAGATCACAAGATGCCTGTACAACTCTGGATGGAAACACATAGGAATACATTTTTTTTTATTTCATCTTGCAGACAAAAAGAAATGTCTACTTACAGTAGGACTGGAGCTGAGGATGAGCATATTTTTTAGTATAATTTTTTTTCTCCAGAAAACAACTGGAGTTGAAGACAGTTCATTAAATAAATAAGAAAGAAAAAAATATAAATACATAAAATATATAACTAAAGTCTAGTGCCCCTCCAAACCAAGTCTTTCATGCTGCCTTAATTTAGCTGTTAATGTGTTCATTGCATTTAAGCCACAATATTTAGAGTTATTGCCCTTGACCCTAACTGTCATTAAGGCAATCTGTTCAGAGTTCTACCTGGTGTCTTGCATTCTCCCTTACTGTAAGTGTAGTTGGGGCATAACATTTTGAGTTAGCCCTGGTGTTTAGTGTTCCCCCACCCCCAGTGTTGTACAATTTTCTTATTGGCTAGGATAGTATGGCGGTATGACAGTCCCCCAAATACAAAGCCTCCATCCAATCAAAGTCAGAGACACACCCATTTACCCAAACATGCACACACACACACACACACACACACACACACACACACACACACACACACACAGACACACATACACACACACAGACAAACACACACACACACACACACACACACACACACACACACACTCTCTCTAGGACTTACTTGTAATGGTTGAACATAAGCTTTTGGCCGAGTTCATTAAGACAAGCTACCTTGAGCAGTTGCATTACTTTACACAGCTGAGTGCTTCTCTGAATCACTTGACTGCATAAATGCCTTACCACAGGTAGTTCTAGTGGTGAGCATATGACAAATTAGCATATTCCTCTCCCTCAGAATTTCTGTTTATCATTAAGCATAGACACAGAGACAGTGTACTGCAGTCAAAGATTCATAGGTAAGTTCTAGGCTAGCTGCCTTTGCAGGTCATTTTAAGACTAGCCACTTTCCCTTTTTCTGATCAAAATACCCTATCCCTTTTGGTTAAAGATTGGCCTTACCCATCCCATAGATGATAATTATATATTACCCCCTACTGAGAATAACTGGGATCATATAATCGATAATTTGAGGGGACCTATGCATGGAATAAAGCATTTAGGAGCTGCATCTGTCCATTAGTAATACCGAGTGCAGTCCTGTGGTAAATTTTCTGTTTCCCATCCATAGATCTAAGTTTTGCTTCAATATGGACAGAGATTAACTTTGTTTTATGTGGTTGAGGAGTCTGTTCCACAACAGCAATATCCTCTGCGAGACATATGTGTCCCTTCAAACCATTCTGTTGATCTTGCAGAAGAGGTTTAGATCCCTAAAATGAGAATTTCTGATGCCATTTGACTTGCTGATGTGACGTAAATCCATTAGTAATGGTTCAGAGGATGCTTTGTATGCCAGACACAGGTCACTTCTTAGCAGTCTGTAGGATACTGTGTATAGTGATAAGGCTTTGAGTCGGTCCATGTAGGACATGTTGTTTAGGCCTTGTATCCTTTAGTAAGGTATCTCTGTGGGTACACCAGTTGTTGCATATGGGAAAATATGTGAAGGCTGCCAGCTTAGCTAGATAGAATTTTATAGATAATTCTATGTCTTTGTAAATATTAATAAAAGCCATAGGCTTGTTATCTTAAATGTGAGAAGACTGTATTAGATGTTGAACTACAAAAATGTAACAACAGTGCACTCTGCTGTAAGAAAGCTGATAAGTCAAGCATTGTATGACTGTTTGATCTCAGGGCTCAGAGTTTTGGTGTCTGAACCAGCAGATTCTTTCTGTTGTTCTGAGACCAGAGTTAATTGCTTACTAGTAAATGTAAATTTAGAGTTTATGTTAGCCTGGGAAACCAGAGAATTGTTAAGAATGATGTAATCCAGAATGAGTCATCAGGATGTATTATCATTTTAAAGGACTTCTCAGAGATAGAGACAGAGCATTTTGGATTTTGTCTAAAGCTGACAACAACTCACCACTACTCTGCTTTGCTCTATATGTAAGTTTATTTAGAACTGTGATTGCTCTTAGATATAGATAGAAAATAGTAAGTTTAGTCTTGCTGTTTTCTGTATTGATGTCAGAACTATTCTACTGTTAAGGAGAAAGAAACAGTTTACCTGAACTCTTGACTAGCACTGTGTAGTAAGAAGTATTGTCTTGTGTTTTATTATTTATTAATAGATATTTTTAAACCTTTCAACTGTGGCTGTTTTGTGCAGAGATAATTTAAGCTCTAGAGTACATTGCACGTATATAGTGATACTGTCCAAGCCTCTCCAATAGCTTTAGCCCTGCGTCACCCTTACTATTTGGATAATAATATTGCACAGTAATAACTGGGCATCCTTTGGTAAGGGCCTTTTTAGTAACTGATATTAGTGGTTGAAGGCAGCTGGTACTACCTTACAGACTGGCAGGAAGGGGCATAGCTGGAGAACCTGTGCCAGCCTTCCCTAGGAGAGTCTGTGTGGCTATATATAATTCTTATCTCAAAGTGTGTGCATGTGTCAGCTACTTGGGCAGAGACATGAAGCACTGGTTGGACAGGGAGGGTACTGGAGGTTTTATCTTGACCACTAGGCTGAGATCTGGACCCTATAGCTGTGCCAGTGTGAAGTATTTTTGGGGATCTGGAGAGAAAGGGAGAAACCTACCCCAGACTGACTGTGATCTCTGTGTGCACTTAAGGGAAATTCTACTTTACTGTGTGTGTATTTGTTGTCCTTCCCAATGTGGACACCCCTCTCTTGTGTTAGTGGTGAGGGCTGAAGCTCCTTAATTACTGGCCCAGTGCATGGGCATCACATATTAATTGTTTGGCAGTTATGGGATTTCCACACCACATATTAATCGGTTGGCAATTGGCTTGTAGTGGTGTTGAAAGTGAATTCCTGTAGCTTGTGTACAGTGATCACTGAAGGCGTTTTTGTACTCTAAATCAGCCATGCAGTGAATATTCAGAGTTCAGATCACAATTGTTTTATTTTGTTTGTTAACTTAGTTAGTCAAGGAGAGCAGGCAAGCATGTCAGCAGAGGAGTATGGCAAGCTGTCAAGGAGCCAGTTGGCTGAGATGTGTCAGGCTAAGGGACTGGTGCATAGAAACCTGACTAAGGCAGACATGATTGCAGCTTTGGTCACAGCTGCATCAGAAAACAGCAATCAGGAGGCAGATCGGACTGGCAGTGGAGGTGTACAACACTCAGAGAATGCACAGCTCAACCTTTCTGCAGAGGACTTAAAAATCTATCTGGAGCTAAAGAGACTTGAGTTGGAGGCCAGGCATTTGGAAACAGAAGGAGCAGAAGGACTGAGATGTCTCCAGGCTGAAGATAATGAGATACTGCTACACCTGGAAGCTGAGGAAAAGGAGAGGCAGAGGCAGCACAAAAAGGAGATGCTGACTTTTTGCCAGAGTCATGGAGGTAATGGGGAAGAGAGTAACTGGACCCCAGAAGCACAAAAGGTCAGTAAATTTCTTCTGCAGTTTACACAGGGGGATCATTTTGATAGTTTCATTCATATGTTTGAGTTGGTATGTAAACAGTATGATGTTGACCAAAGGCTCTGGGTATGGTTCCTGACCCCCTTACTCCATGGTAAAGCTGTAACTATTTTGTCCAAAATGTCTGATGCTGACTGTTTTAACTATAATTCTGTAAAGAATTTTTTGTTAGAATTTTTTAGCTAACAACTGAAACTTATAGGAAAAAGTTTTGTGAGCATAGACGCAAGGCAGAAGAAAGTGTGCGTGAATATGTTGCTGAACTAAGCACTTATTTTCACAGGTGGGTGAGTGGATGTCAGGTCACCACTTTTGAAGTGCTGCCAGATGTTTTGGTGAGGGAACAAGCCCTTAGCACTTTGCCTGAGGACATGAGGATCTGGTTAGCTGATAGACAATGTGCTACTTCTGATGGGTTGGGGAAGAAGGGAGACCTATACCTAGCAAGCAGGGCATCCCTGCACTGGAAAAGGACCCCCAGTACTGCTTATGCATCTAAATGAACCCATGGTGGGCATCTCAGACTGTCCCAAGAGAATCTGCCAGTAGCAGGGAAGCCAATAGTCCAGGTACATATCCAGGACCTAGGATTAAATGTTTTGAATTCAACCAGTGGGCCATGTGGCATATAGATGTCCACAGAGGCAAGGTGGGGAACAAAAGATGAGAGAGCCAGTAAGTGGGAAAGACAAAATGCCAACAGTAGATTGTCTTGAGACAACAAGGGTACCAAGTTACCACAAGAGGTTATATCCTATCATAGTGAATGGCAAAGCGGCCATTGTTAAGAGAGACACAGCCACTGACATAACCATTGTGAAGCCTGCAATGGTTACAGAGGAGCAGTACTTGCCTGGGCAGTCTACTCCAATCAGAGCTTTAGTTGGGACCCCATTCCAAATACCTTTGGCTAGGGTTCACCTTGACTGGGAGGGTGGAAAAGGAAGCCAGCAAGTAGGTGCGTTTGAGGATATCCCTGCAGATGTCCTGATAGGGGATGATTTTGATAAGGCAGTAACGTGTGTTTGTGCAGTTACATGCAGTTAGGATTGGAGAGAAGCATGTGGGTCTGGTAGCCTAAGGGAGACGCAAACAGACCGCATACTTGCAGCCAGGACTGGTGAGGTGGCTTCTTCATGGAGGGAACTACCCTGTAGCAATGAGACTGAAGGTGAGGTGCCTGTGGATACTGATGTTCCCTTGGACAGAATGACTGCAAAGGTAGAAGTAAGTAATAGTACCCAGGCTGACAATGAGGCACTGCAGTCAGAGGATACCAGTCTTCCTGTGGAAGGGGAGCTGGGAAGGGTTACAAAGACAGAGTTAAGACAGGCTCAGCTCTCAGACCCTACATTGCAAGACCTGAGGCAGGTAGCTAGTGAGGCATCTGATTCTCAAGAGAAGGGGGAATCTGTATACTGGGACAAAGGGTTACTGTGTAGAGTGTGTACCCCTGAGGGAGTGGTAGAAGGTGAGAGGATACAGCAGCTGGTAGTGCCTAGAGCCTACCGTCTGGAGCTTCTAGCCATATCCAATGATATTCCCTTTGCAGGTCATATGGGCATAAAACGTACAAAGAGACATATTATGCAGAACTTCTACTGGCCTGGAACTGTCAGAGATGTAACAGGGTACTGCAGGACCTGTGAGCAGTGCCAAAAGGTAGGCAAGGTAGGAGACAAGGTGAGAGCTCCTTTGATGCCTTTGCCTGTGATTGAGGAGCCATTTCAGAGGGTAGCTATGGATATTGTGGGGCCTCTGAGTACCCCAAGTTCCACCGGGAAAACGTATATCCTAGTGGTAGTAGATTATGCTACAAGATGCCCTGAGGTAGTGGCTTTGTCCTCCATTGAGGCAGAAAAGGTGGCAAATGCTTTGTTAGAGATTTTCAGCAGGGTAGGTTTCCCAAAATAAATACTGACTGACAGAGGTGCCAATTTCATGTCAGACCTGCTGGCTTCTCTGTGGAAGTACTGTGAGGTGAAGCACCTGAAGACCAGCCCCTACCATCCCCAGACCAATGGTCTTGTTGAGAGGTTAAACTCTACAATCAAGTCCATGCTACGAGCATTTGCAGACCAGTTTAAGAGGGAATGGGACAAATATTTGCCACATCTGTTGCTTGCTTACAGAGAGTCTCCCCAGGAATCCACAGGGTTTTCACCCTTTGAGTTGATGAATGGGCATAGGGTAAGGTGACCTCTAGATTTAATTTGAGATGTGTGGGAAGGTGAGTGTGAATCTCACAAGGAGTCTGTTGTGGCATAAGTGCTAAACCTCAGGAAAAGGCTCAGGAAACTCATGGGCTTGGCCCAGGAGAACCTGGCAGAAGCCAAACAATAGAATAAGGTCTGGTATGACAGGAATGCTTGAGTAAGAGAGTATGCTGTAGGACAGCAGATAATGATTCTCATTCCTGTCAGACATAACAAGCTGCAAGCAGCCTGGGAGGGACCCTACAAGGTGGTAAAAAAGGTAAGTGATGTTAACTACATGGTGGAACTGCTAGATAGGAGCACAAATTGTACCATTAACATGATGAAACCTTACCATAATAGGGAGGCCCTTGTGCTGAGTGTTTCCAGTGGATTGCAGGAGGAGTCTGAGTGAGATCTAGTGACTGATCTCCTCAGTGAGACTCAGACTGACACCTCAGTGGAAGGGGTAGCAATGTCCCAGCAGCTATCTCCTACCCAGGTTCAAGCAATCTGAGCAGTGTTACAGGAGTTTGAGGACATGTTCACAGGGAAACCAGGAGGCACCCACCTGGTGCAGCACCAGGTGGATACAGGACCCCAAAGGCCTATTATGTAAGACCCTTATGGGGTGCCTGAGAGAATCAAATAGATTCTTAGGGAGGATATAGAGGAGATGTTGAAACTAGGGGAAATTCATCAGTCCAACAATCCCTGGGCCTCCCCAGTGGTGCTGGTGCCAAAGAAGGATGGTAGTACCAAGATCTGTGTGGACTACAGGAAATTAAATAGTCACACAGAGTCAGATGCTTACCCTATGCCTAGGACAGATGAGGCCCTAGAGCAGCTGGGTGGGGCTAAGTATCTTACCACCATTGATGTTACCAAGGGTTACTGGCAGGTGCCCTTGTCTCCCAGTGCTAGACAGAGGTTAGCCTTTGTGACTCCTTTTGGATTGTATGAGTTCATAGGTTGATAGGTTTATAGGTAGGTACTAAGCTATCAGCCCAAGGACCTAAATAAGCCTAGCCAACAAGGTTCCCTGACTTATGCTACCCAAAAAATGTTAATTTCCTGTGCCTCTGTCAAGCAGAACCACAGAAGTGATCCCCAGGGTGTATTTCCTATTTCCTATCCACTCATCAAGATTTTTCTTGAAGAGGGCTAATGAGGAACTTTGCTTGACATAAATGAGTAGCTTGTTCCAGAGCATAGGAAGTCTCTGGGACAGGAA
Organism: Protopterus annectens; assembly: GCF_019279795.1. Taxonomy (NCBI): domain Eukaryota; kingdom Metazoa; phylum Chordata; order Ceratodontiformes; family Protopteridae; genus Protopterus; species Protopterus annectens. Next base: position 1,270,619,431 of record NC_056744.1, read on the forward strand.
TTTATCCCTCCAGCATGTCCTGTTTATTGTGGAGACAAGGTTTAGGTCCCTAGAGTGCGTAGCTCGGAGGGACTGGGATTTCTTTAGGTGTAACATGTCCAACAGCTCTGGGTTTGACATAGCTTTGTATGTTAGGCAGAGATCTCCTCAGAGTAGGCGATATGCTAGAGAGTACAGCTGGAGTTTTTTGTGGCGGTCAGTGTAGGGCATCTGTTTGAGGCCAGTAATCCTCTTTGTGAGATACTTCTGTGGCCTTTCCAGCTGCTGCAGATGTCTTGTGAGGTACATTCCAAAAGGGGCATTGTACTCTATAATGGGTCTAATGAGTGCCGAGTAGAGGGGAACAATGACCTCTTTTTTTCTGGATGAGAACCCTTTTGTGATGAGGTGTGCCACATAGAAGGATTTCCTGACTACTGTGGCGATGTGATTATCAAAGGAGAGACTACAGTCCACCTGGGTCCCAAGGTCTCTTATCACACATTCGGCATTAAGTAGACTGCCGTTTATGTGGTAGTTCATGTGCACAGAGTTTTTTACCAAAGGGGATGACAATGCACTTTTTGGCATTGAGCTTGAGGCAATGGCTCTAACACCAGGCATCTGTCTCATTGAGACCATTCTGTAGGATGTCCACATCATTTGGGTACTCAACTATGGCTCCTAGTTTGCAGTCATCTGTGAACTTTGTTAGCCAGAGGCCTTCTGTGTTAGCCTGTACTTCAGAGAAGTAGATACCAAACAGGATAGGTCCCAGGACTGAACCCTGTGGTGCTCCACTTCACTGGTTTGAAGTTAGATTTGGAGTCTGCAACTTTTACAGTGTGGGTTCTGTCAGTGAGCCAGTTGGCAACCCATCTTATGATGTAGGGATTTATACCTAGTTTAGTGAGTTTAGCTATAATTCTAGAATGGGGTGTGGTGTTGAAAGCCTCGATGAGGTCAAGATAGGTTGTGTGAACCACTTTACCCTAATATACAGCTTTGGTGACTGCCTCAAAGAAGTCGGTCAGGTTCAGAAGGCAATATCTGCCTTTCACAAACCCGATCTGGGTGGGGTCCAGAGTTTGGAGGTTACTAATGTCTTTGTTTATGAGTTCCATGATGATACATTCCATGGCATTGCAAACCAAGGTTGTCAGGCTAATCGGGCGATAGTTCCCAGGATCAGTTGAAGCTCCCCCTTTGTGGAATAGGGTAACTGCTGCTGTGTGCCATTTAGTGGCCACAAAGCCTGACATGAGACTATGATTGAACATGGTGCTTAGGTGAGGAACCAGTTCGTTCTGAAGTTCATGTAAAACGCAGCCTGGGATGTTGTCCAGTCCCATGGATGCTGTGTTTTTGGTTTTAGACAGTGCAGCTTTTACCTGCATAGATGGGATTACAAGGATGCTGCATTCTTTCTGTATAGATATGGGCCTTTTAGGGGGTGAGAGGGGGGTAAAGTTAGCACTGAGCCTATCTGCTAGGATGTTGGCAATATCAGTTGGTACTGTAATTGTCATGCCATTGTGCTGTAACTCAGAGCAGATCTCGGTGTTGGCATTGAGATTCTTGAAATAGGTATAGAATGCTTTGTAGCTGCCTTTAGAATCAGTAGCGATTTTGTTTTCATAGCTAGTTTTGGAGGATCTTATAAGGGATCTCAGCTTCTCCTCCACTCATGGGATTTTACTTTCTTTTGCAACAGTTTCTTCCTTCTGTTGTAAGTTGTTTCTGGCAGGGGACCACCAGATTGGCTTCCTTTTTTGGAGGGTAGCATCTTGGTTCTGTTTGGGATAGCACGATCCATGCACTGGTGTAAGTGCTTATAGAGTGCATTTCTGAAGGATTCAGCAGTCATAACTGTATTGTCCATCTGAATGGGTGTCATGAAGTTCGCCACTTCTGTCTTAAGAAACATAAAATTGGCTTTGGAGAAATTTTTTGCAGTGGTTTCCTTAATGGTGGGTGGGGGTGGGATGTGGATATCTAGGATGATTAGCTTATGGTGGGATCTGACCAACGAGGAGTTGATGTCAGGTGTGGATCACCGGTCACTCATGTTGGTAATGACTAGGTCTAGGATACTGTTGCCCCTGGTGGGGGTGTGGATAAGTTGATCCAGGGCACTGGAATGTATGAATTCCAGAAAGGGTTGAGCGAAGGAGTTGGTACATGAGTATTTTTCCCAGTTAATGGTGGGGTATTTGAAATCATCAATTATCAGTGTGTTTGGTTGAACCCTTATATTTACCATTATATCAAGAAAAGAAGAGTAGGAATTCTGGGGCATGGTGGGGGATCTGTAGCAAGCTACAATTTGGATTGCAGTTTTGCCCAGAGTTAGTTGCACTTGGATAACCTCAGATGCATTATACTGTGCAGCTAGCCTGGAGGTGTGGCTATCCTTAATGAATATGGACACACCTCTGCCTTTGGTGTTCTAGTCCAGGTTAGATGACCGAAAAGTGTGGTATGAGTTATAATCTGGTAATGCAGGGGTGCTCTCTAGAGCCTTGAACCAGGTCTCAGTCACTGCACAGACATAAATGTTCTCCATTTTAAGTAGTGCCTCGAGTGAGTTCATTTTGAGATTTAGACTTCTAGCATTGAGTAGCATTACCCTCAGTTTGTGCTTGCCTGTTCCTGTTATGGTGGAGAATTTGTCATTTGAACCTTGCCTAAAAAAGGCACTATAGGTGTGGCAAGACCCTTAGCCAGTATCCAGAATCCCAGGTGTGGCAGGTGCAGGACATCTCTGGAAAAGCATTGTGGTCTGTCGACAATGTCATCCCAGGCAGACAGATACTGGATCCCCTTAGAATGACACCAGAAGCTTAGCCAATTGTTGAAGTCGATCATTTTGTCCTTGTACTGTGGTATCATTCTGGGCGATAGCAGGATGGGACTCAGGGCTAGGGTCATACCTGCCTGGGCTACAAGATCAGAGAGCTCTTCCATGTCTCTTTTCATATAGTCCAGGGAGGTACATCTCAGGTCATTCACACCAGCATGTACAATGAGAGAGTCAAATTTGTACTTGTTGTGGAATGACCTGAGTGCGTGGGTTATGTGGCAGATCCTGGCACCCGACAGGCAGCTTACAGTAACCTTCTCCTTGTTTAGCCTGGTGAGTGGGACATCAGTGTGCCTGATTATAGCGTCACTTATGACTATTGTGTTGGGTACATTGTTTTGCCTTATGGGCTGTGGTTTATTGGCACACTGAGTCTGTGGGCTATGTGTCATTTGGGTTGTGTTGGGGGTGGAGGTTGCTTGCGTTTCTGCTTTGGAGGTCTCTGTTGCTTGAGCAGATTAATATTGAGAGCTCTGCAAATGTTTTTGTGTTTCTATGTGTGGATTTTGGTGGTGTAGGTTTAGTGGGACTATGTGATGAGTGTGGTGTGGTGCAAGTGTTTACCTTCTCCTCTTGACTGTCAAGTCCAGTCTTGGTTAGAGAGTGCTTTACCTCCAGTTTGGCTAGATAAGTGTATCTCTCGCAGGTTGTGGTGTTGGGTGGTAGGAGGAGAGGGTTGTCTGTGTACATGAGGCAATTGCTACATTGCCCCAAGATGCCCAGTTTCATCAGATAGACAGGAGAGAACACTGGGAGCTAATCCTTGGACATGCCTGAATAAAAAACTACTTTCCTCTAGACAAGTGAGGAAAGTGAGTATAAGAGCTGTTTTTCTCTAAGCAAGTAAGTACAAAAACTATTTTCCTCTAGGTAAAGATGAAGGTTGAGTGCTGTAATAATTTGTAGCTTATATAGTGCTAACAACAAGCTCTGAACAAGTGCTGAGCAAGAAAAGAATAAGCAAATTCAAATGTTAAAACTAAGAATTTGTACCTGGATCTTGTGGTAGATAGGCTACCTAGTGCTTACCACTCTCACTGATAAGCTAGAATGCTTCCCTCCAACATAGAAAGGCTTTGGGGGGGGGCTCAGAAGTTTACAAACAGTCCTGAATACAGCAAATCTGCTTCTGGACTAGACTAGTTTCAGGAAAGGTGGGAAACAAGCGCAAATGCGGGCTTTTAAACAGAAAGTTGAAAGATATGGAAAAACTGCCCAAACGGCCAATAAACTACAATGTCAGGGCCAGAAACCACTCTTGAGGTAGATAGGCTACCTAGTGCTTACCATTCCCACTGATAAGATAGAAGGCTTCCCTCCAACACAGAAAAGCTTGGGGGGCTCAGAAGCTTACAAGCAGTACTGGATACAGCAAAGATGCCCTTTGGGATAAACAATGCCCCAGCAATTTTCCAGAGGCTGGTAGATCATATCCCAGCAGGAGCAGGAGAGTTTGCCCTTGTTTACCTAGATGATATTGCCGTCTACATCCATTCCTGGCAAGAGCACCTTCAATATGTCAGGGAGGTGCTGGGCAGGCTAAAGAAGGCAGGGTTGACCACTAAGCCCAGCAAATGTCAGGTGGTTATGGCAGAGCTCTCCTACCTGGGACATAGATTGGGGAGTGGAAAGATCAAGCCAGAACCTGCCAAAGTAGAAGCCATTCAGGCATGGCCTGCACATGTTACAAAAAGGCAGGTGAGGGCATTCTTAGGGACAGCAGGGTATGACAGAACGTTTGTCCCTAGTTATAGTACCATAGCTGCTCCCCTCACAGACCTGACAAGGGAGAACAGGCCAGATATGGTAGTATGGATCACAGCATGTGAGCAGGGTTTTCAGAAGCTTAAAGAAGCTTTGGAGGACCCCCTGTGTTAGCCAGTCCAGATTACAACAAATAATTTCTTATGCAGGTGGATGCTTTGAACCATGGGGTAGGGGGCTGTACTTAGCCAGATTTCTTCAGAAGGAGAAGAGCACCCAGTAGTTTATCTCAGTTGTAGGCTCCATCCCAGGGAGGAATGCTATGCAGCTGTAGAAAAGAAATGTCTAGCCATAGTATGGGCACTGCAGCTACTTCAGCCTTATCTGTATGGAAGAAAGTTCACTGTAGTGACAGATCACAATCCCCTAACATGGTTAAACAGAGCCAGCCAGCAAAAGGCCAAGTTGCTAAGATGGAGCCTAGGGTTGCAAGCATATGATATGTCAGTGCAGCACTGCAGTGGGAGTAGCAATGCCAATGTAGATGGGCTCTTAAGGCAGGTAATGGGGTAAGGTATACTCAGATAGAATTAACCCTCTCAAGTAATGTTTCTCCAGGGACACTTGAAAAACTAGCTTGAGTTTTCGGGGGGGGGGGTGAAGCTATTGAATCCTGCCAGCCTAGCTAGATAGAATTTTGTAGATAATTCTATGCCTTTGTAAATATTAATAAAAGCCATAGGCTCTTAAATGTGAGAAGACTGTATTGGATGTTGAACTGCAAAAATGTAACAACAATGTACTCTGCTGTAAGAAAGCTAAGTCAAGCATTTTATGACTGTTTGATCTCAGGGCTCAGAGCTATGGTGTCTGTACCAGCAGATTATTTCTATTGTTTTGAGACCAGAGTTAATTGCTAGATTTAACATATATAATGTCTTTAATTATTGTGCCTTCCTGACCAGGTGCAAGCCTAATAAGAAATATAAATGTAGAGTTTCTGTTAGCCTGGGAAACCAGAGAATTGGTAAGAATGATGTAATCTAAAAATGAGTCAGCAGGATATATTATCAATTTAAAGGACTTTCTCAGAGACAGAGAGAGAGAGCATTTTGGATTTTGTCTAAAGCTGACAACAACTCACCAGTACTCTGCTTTGCTCTATACATAAGTTTATTTAGAACTGTGATTGCTCTTAGCTATAGATAGAAAATAGTTAAGTTTAGTCTAGCTGTTTTTCTGTATTGATGTCAGAACTATTCCACTGTATTATTTTAAGCATTTTCCTGTGATCCCTGAACTCTTGACTAGCACCGTGTAGTAAGAAGTATTGTCTTGTGTTTATTATTTATTATTAAATATTTTTAAACCTTTCAACTGTGGCTGTTTTGTGTATAGATGATATAAGCTCTAGAGTACATTGCACATATATAGCGATACTGTCCAAGCTACTTCAATAGCTTTAGCCCTGGGTCACACTTACTATTTGGATAATAATAATATTGCACAGTAATAATTGGACACCCTTTGGTAAGGGCCTTTTTTAGTAGCTGATATTAGTGGTTGGTGGAAGCTGGTACTACCTTATAGACTGTCAGGAATGGGTCTAGATTGAGAACCTGTGCCAGACTTCCCCAGGAGTGTCTCTGTGCTTGTATATAATTATTATCTCAAAGTGTGTGTATGTCAGCTAGTTGGGCAGGGACACAAAGCACTGGTTGGACAGAGAGGGTGCTGGAGGTTTTAGCTTGACCACTAGGCTGAGATCTGGACCCTATAGCTGTTCCAGTGGGGACGCTTATTGGGGATCTGGGGAAAAAGGGAGAAACCAGACCCAAGCTGACTGTGATCTCTGTGTGTTCTTAAGGGAAATTGTACTTTACAGTGTGTGTATTTGTTATCCTTCCCAATGTGGACACCCCTCACTGGTGTTAGTGGTGAGGATTGAGGCTCGTTGTTTGCTGGGCCAGTGCATGGGCATCACAGCATGTGACAGAAAACATACATGCGAAAGGGAGCAATACATTCAATGAGTGGCATAAAGAGGGCTGAGTAAAGGGGAACAATGACATCCTAGTTCTAGACCAATCCGTTTGTAAACTGTGTAATTTAGAAGGGCTTTCTTACAATAGACAGATGTCAGTCAAATGTTAGATCACTGTCCACATAAGTTCCCAAATCCCAAGCAACTGGGTCAACTCTGAGGAGTGTTCTGTCAATGCAATAGTTCCCTAGGGTAGATTATGTCTCAAAGGAAACAATAATGCACTTTTTGGCGTTTAGTTTCAGTCCATGATTTTGGTGCCAGTTATTTATTTGAGACAAATCTCCAGCAGGATAGCTAAATCATTAGAGAATTCAATGACAGCTCCTAGCTTGCAGTCATCTGCTAACTTAGTCAGCCATAGCCCTTTGTTATTGGCTGTAGATATCAAACAGGAAATGCCCTAGCACATAATATTGGGTCTCTTAACGGTGTCCTATCTGTCAGCCAGTTGGCCATCCAGCAGGTAACATGGGGTTAATTCCCAGGTTATTTAGCTTTTGTACTATGCCTGAGTGGAGTATTGTCTGAAAAGCTTAGGCAGCTCAAGGTATGCTGTATGTACCAATTTGCCTTTATCCTTTTGTCTTGGTGACCTTTTAAAAAAATATCACCAAGATGAGTAAGCATAACCTGTCATTGAAGAATCCAAACTGAGACAGGTCCAGTGTTTGGAGGCTTCCTATGTCCTGATTGATTAATTCCATGATAAATATTTCCATGACTTTGAATATGAGGCTAGTCAGACTTCTGGGTCTGCAATTGCCTGGGTCTTTGGAAGGTCCTCCCTTATGCAGGGGATTGACTGTAGCTGTTCTGTATTCTCTTGGTAGAAAACCTGTATGGAGGCTGAGATTGACTGGTGTTGTTAGTGGTATGGCAAAATCATTCTTCATGCTATTTAAAATAAGTCTAGGGATATTGTCAGGAACCATCAATGCAGTATTTTTAGATTTTGTTAGCACTTTTAGGACATGGTCTTATGTGACAGCAAGACGCAAACCAGTTTGAAGTATATCTTGATGGATAGTCATAGGGGAGACAGAGATAAAGTTAGAGCTAAATTTATCAGTCAGTAGATTCGATATATCTTCAGCGCCAGTGTAGGCAACATCATTCATGATCAGCTCAGCGCATTGCTGGGTTGTGCTCTTCAGCCTGTGAATATAATTAAAAATGCCTTGTGAATGTCTTTGGCTTGCGTAGCTATTTTAGCCTTAAACTTGGCTTTGGTAGATTTTATTAAGCTCCTCAGTTTCTTGTTTCTTTGTGTGACAAGGGCTCTAACATTCTGTGAATTCACTTTGTGAAGATTGGGTGAAGATAGATGAAGGCTGTCAGCCTAGCCAGATAGAAATGTGCAGATAATTCTGTCATTTGTAAATATGAATGTTGAACTTCAGACTTGTTTCCTTAATTGAAAGAAAATATTGTGAAATGTTGAAATACAGGCTTGTTTTCTTAAATAAAAGAATATACTGTGAAATGTTGAACTTAAAACAATGTAGTAACATTGCCCTCTGCTGTAAAGAAAGCTAAATCAAGCATTTCTTGTCTGTCCTTTGAAGTTGAAATTATTTCATGCCTGTCCCTTTGAAGTTAGAATTTGGAGTCAATGAGTCTGGAGTGAAGCATCCTGCCTTTTGTTTTAACTTAAGGAATAATTACTAGAGTTTACATATGGAATGTCTTTTATTGATGTAGTTTCCTGCAGGTGCAATATAACAAGAATGTAGTATCTGTCAGCCTGGGAACCCCAGGAAAGTGTGAAATGATGTAATGGGAATCAGGACTGAAAATAGCAATTTAAACAGAAAGAATCAGAAGGCATTAAGCATTTTTGTCTTGACCATCCAACTCATAGCACTGTCTTGCTCATATGTAAGTTATCTTAGACTTGTGTTTTCTTTTAGAAATAGAACTGTACTACTGATTTATTTTAAGTATTTCTGTGTGATCCCTGAACTCTTGACTAACACTGTGTAGTAGAAAGTATTGTCTTGTGTTTTTAATTATTTATTATTAAATATTTTAAACCCTTTTAACTTTGGCTGTTTTGTGTAGAGATAAGTTAAGCTCTAAGAGTATATTGCATGTATATAAGGATCCTGTACCAAGTCACTCTAATAAGCCTTGACTGTTGAGTCATACTACCAATTGGATAATAATATTGCACAGTAATAATTGGACACCCTTTTAAGGGCCTTTGAGTAGCTGATAAGTATTAGTGGGTGGTGGCAAGTGGAACTACTGTATAGTCTGCGAGAAAGGGGCACAGCTGGAGAAACTCTGCCAGCCTTCCCCTGGAGTGTCTGTGTGGTTGTATAAACTCTTATCTCAAAGTGCATGTGTGTGTGTGTGTGTGTGTGTGTGTGTGTGTGTGTGTGTGTGCGTGCATGTGTGTGCATGCGCGCGTGTGTGTGTGTGTGTGTGTGTGTGTGTGTGTGTGTGTGTGTGTGTGTCTGCATGTGTGTGTCAGCTACTTGGGCAGGGGCACGAAGTACTGGTTGAACAGAGAGGGTGCTAGAGGTTTTAGCTTGCCCACTAAGCTGAGATCTGGATCCTATAACTATGCCAGTGGGTAGTCTTACTGGGGACCTGGAGGACAAGGGAGTGACCAGCCCCAGACTGACTGTGATCTCTGTGTGCTCTTAAGGGAAATTGCACTTTACTGTGTGTATTTGTTATCCTTTCCTCATATATGAGATGCCCTCTCTAGTGTTAGAGGTGAGGATTGAGGCTCTTTGATTGCTGGGCCAGGGCACGGGCATCACACACCTTCTTACTTTTGGTCAATTTTTTTTTCCTTTAATTAAGAAGTTTGTTAATGTTATGGTTCCACCATGTGGGTTGTTTCTGAGGTTTGCCCAGCACTTGTTCTATGGGGTACAGCTGCATCTATGCAACTGATTACATGCTATTATAGTGTGATGCAACTGTAGATATTTTCTCAGAATATCCAGATTTTTGCTTCATATTTTTGGTCTGTTTCTCATACAATTGTGGTTTTCTGGCAAATCATTCGTAAATCATTGACAGTTGAAGTCAGAAATTAATGACAGACATTTGATTTTCAGACTTTATACCCTGGGGAAATTCATGTTAATACAAATCCTGTTGTTCTATCAACTTTCTAAGTTTGTAAGAGAAATATTTTAAAAAGTGTCCTTATTTTGGGGTCCAGATTTCTTGCTTTAAGAGGTTAAGAGGTATGGTGTGATGGTCTACATTTCTGGATATTCAGTGGAGTTATCTGGGTTTGGCAGGGATTTGAAGCTTGCCAATGTATCATTTCAGAGGAGTTTGTGTTAAAGAACTTTATAATGATACCTTGGGTGGAAAGGATCTCAGGTTTCAGTTTTATTTCAAAAGAGACTGCTTTATTGTCAGACCTAAAAAATGGTGAAAATAAGCAAGGGATGGTGCAAGATGCTCTAATATTAGTAAGGACAAGATATGTTATTCCCCCTAGTAGTAACATTAATTGTTCCAGGGCATTTGTATTGACAACACCCAGGAATCCCTATACTTATGGTCTAGTATTGGTATAGGTTTCCCAGTCTATAGCTGAATGGATTAGATCACCTAGGGAAAATGGCATTGGTGATTAGTGATTCTAGTTCCTGTATATAGGCATTGTGTGTCTCCTTTGTCATAGAAGAAATTTTAAAGCTAGATAATATATGGTATGTGACCCTTCTGATAGTTATTTGAACAGGAAGAAGCTCTAGTGCATCATACTGCATTACCGACCTTAATGTGAGTCTCTTCTGGATGCAGATTGAAACACTTAGACTTTTTTCCTCCCCTGCACAGTAACTGGTGTACACTCAGGTAAGGCATTATATCCCTGTACAGCTGGTGTGCTCTCTCTTATAAACCAGGTCTCAGTCAGTACACAGACATCAATGTCTTCCAGGGTGAGAAGCAGTCATTATATCTCTCAACTGTCCAGATTTTCACAGATTGTCCAGACTTTTGCCTATATATTTGTTCTATCCCTTATAAAAGTTGTAGTTTTCTGGCAAATCATTGACATATGGAACTCATAAACAAAGACATTGGTAATCTCCAAACTCTGGACCCTACCCAGTTTGGATTTGTAAAAGGCAGATCATGCCTCCTAAACCTGATTGACTTCTTTGAAGCAGTCACCAAAGCCATAGATGGTAAAATGGTTCACACAGCTTATGTAGATCTCGCCAAGGCTTTCAACACCACCCCCCACTTTGGAATTATACATAAGCTCACTAAACTAGGCATAAATCTCTATGTCACAAGATGGGTTGCCAACTGGCTCATGGACAGAGCCCACACTGTGAAAGTAGCGGATTCCAAATCCGACTTCAGACCAGTGACAAGTGGAGTACCACAGGGTTCAGTCCTGGGTCCTCTCCTGTTTGGTATCTACTTCTCTTGGCTAACAAAGTTTGCAGATGACTGCAAACTAGGAGCCATAATCGAAACTCCTAATGATGTGGAGAAACTACAAAAGGGCCTCACTGAGACAGATACCTGGTGTCAAAGCCATGGCCTGAAGCTCAATGCCAAAAAGTGTATTGTCATCCCCTTTGGTAAAAACACTGTACCCATGAACTACTACATAGCTGGTAGTCTACTTAATGCCAAAAATGTGATAAGAGATCTTGGGACACAGGTGGACAGTAGTCTCTCCTTTGATAATCACATTGCCACAGTGATCAGGAAATCCTTCTACATGGCTCATCTCATCACAAAAGGATTCTCATCCAGAGAAAAAGAGGTCATTTTTCCCCTCTACTCATCACTCATTATAGAGTGCAATGCCCCTTTTGATATGTACCTCACAAGACATCTACAACAGGGGCAGCCCGTGCTATTGGACTGCAGCCCCTCACGCATGCGCTGAGACAGTCTGGAGCATGCGCAGATTGTCTCAGCAGCAGTCCTGACTGGGAAAAACATGAGAAGTCTATGCAGTTTTGGAATGGTGGTTTGCTACAAGAGGTGTGTGTGTGTGTGTGTGTGTGTGTGTGTGTGTGTGTGTGTGAATATACTGGTGGTTAGACTTATGAGGGTGTGGTAGAGAATACCTCAGGCTTGAACCCTGTATCTTGTATGCAGGTGTTAAAGACCTGAATTCCCTACCCACCACCATTTGTAAATAAATTGCAGATTTTTGCCTCATATTTGATCTGATCTGTTCCTCATAATATCTGTGGTTTGTAAATGTTGCAATGCTTGATATTTGATGGTGCAGTGGTAGCATTGTTGCCTCACAGCTGCAGGTTATCAGGTTTGATTCTTGGCTGGAGTGCCATCTTTGTGGGGTCTGTATCTTCTCTCTGTGTTTGTGTGGGTTTGCTTTTGTGTCCCCCCATGTTACAAAGACATGGCTGCATTATTTCTTCCTGGGCCTCTGCTGAAAATTGTTTTTTTGTTCCAAGTCAGACTGTCCTGATTAACAAATGTTAAATAAAATTGACAGGCATTTCAGACTTCAGGTTGCTGAATGTTTAATTCCTTACATATTTGATGGTGCAGTGGCAGTATTGTTGCCTCACAGCTATAGGTTTCCTGGTTTGATTCTTGGCTGGGGTGCTTTCTGTGTGAAGTCTGCATCTTATCCCTGTGTTTGTGTGGATTTGCTCTGGTGTCCTGCCATTTTACAAAGACATGTGTCTACAGTATTTCTCCCTGAGCCTCTGCTGAAAATTGTTTTTGTTCCATCAGAAGTAAAATTGACAGGTATTTGAATTTCAGACTTCATATTCTTCAGAAAATACATAGTAAAACAACGTTTTATTCTAGCAATAAATATATAGTAACACAACCTTTTATTATAGCAATTTTCTAAGTTTATAAGATGACTATTTGAAATTTGTCCTAATTTTTGGGACTGTATTACCCTGTTATTGGCTTTGTCCAGGTTTTTTGTACTAAGGTTGGCAGCTATGGCAAGAACTTAATTCACTGAATATGTTTGAGGGCTGTATTCCCTCATTACTGGGTTTGTCCAGGTGTTTTGTGCTAAGAGGTTGACAGCTATGGTGAGAACTGAATTCATTAAATGATAGCCATTTAAGTTTCAGTCTTCCTCTCTTTCACAAAGCAGCTGATTTGGCATAGTGGTATGTTGCTCTGACTGTTTTGCACAGGGACCTTGGCAGTAAAATGTATGGTGGTAACACAGCATTTTTCTTTCACAAAGCAGGTGATTTGGCATAGTGGTATGTTGTTCTGACTCTTTTGCACAGGGACCTTGGCAGTAAAATGTATGGTGGTAACACAACATTTTATTCTAGCAGCTTTCCAAGATTATACAAGCAATGTTTAATGTGTCCCTGGTGTTTGACCTTTTGACCCACCCCAATAAATTTGGCTTTTTCCAGATTTCTTGTGCTGCGAAGTTGAGGTGCAGTTGAGTATTGAGTAGATTTTACAAGGAGCTGAGAGCTGCAGGGGAAGAGAAGTTTAGTGCTGATTATGCTAAGTCAGCTTGCATTGCTAATAGCATAACAGGTTGTGTACTTGCTTTTGATGCAGAAGGTTGTTGGTTCTACTCCCATAAGGGGTGAATGCTGCCGAACTGAAAGTTAAGATACTAACTATGAGCCTGTTATCAGTTTGCCATCCATTTCCTATTGCAATATTACTAGCTTATTTTTAATGTAATTTAGGCAATTTATTCCTCAGGGGCATCAGCCACTTTAGTTTTTGATGAAACCATGAAATATGAAGGTGATTGCTAGCAGCAAACTCTTCATTACAGATTTATTTAACGTGGAATTATTTAGATGACTTTTTTACTACTTCAGAGATTGTGCATATTTACTGATAATGGTGGACTGTAGAATTGTGCATGTTTACTGATAATAGTGGACTGTAGAAGTTTGAGTAGACTTTTATGATGGAAATGTTCTGTATTGGGCAGTTTTGTCATTGGTGCATGCATTTAGTTTCATTGTTTACTGGAAAATGTTCAATTCAATAGGAAGGTATATCAAAGAGCACATGTATGTTTCATATGCAAGGGGCCTATGATTTGAAATATAAAGGTGATTGCTAGCAGCAACCTCTTCATTACAGATTTATTTAACGTGGAATTATTTAGATGACTTTTTTACTACTTCAGAGATTGTGCATATTTACTGATAATGGTGCACTGTAGAATTGTGCATATTTACTGATAATAGTGGACTGTAGAAGTTTGAATAGACTTTTATGATGGAAATGACAATATATAGACTGATTTTATTGATATATATTTTTTGCTATAGAGTTGTATTAATCTATATCAAGTTAATTGTTTAATTGAATGATAATTAATTATACTACACTATTTAAATGCAAGCAGATATTTTGTTTAATTAGATCTGATGAAGCGTACCAGATGAGTATGCAAAAGCGCTTATCTGTTTTTTATTCAATAAATCTTTTCTATGCTTTTTCATGGTAGTCCGACTAGTCTTATTGCCCATATGATGGAAATGTTCTGAATTGGGCAGTTTTGTCATTGGTGCATGCGTTTTGTTTCATTGTTTACTGGAAAAATGTTCAAAGCAATAGGAAGGTGTATCAAAGAGCACATGTATGTTTCATATGCAAGGGGCCTATGATTTGAAAACAGCCCAGAATTAATCTTTATCTGCCACGGGTAAAATGTATTTTCTTTGAATGTGGGTTTCAATGTTGTTTCAATGAATGTGAGTTTCAATGGCAGAGAAGTTTTAATGCCAAGTTTGTTTAGCAGATGTCTTAGTGTTTGTGCTGTAAAATGCAAAATAAAACTTTCAAATGAAAATCAAATCATCATAGAAGTAAATCAGTATGCACATTAGTGTTTATGGTAAATGGAGTGAAATAGCCAAGTAATGGATCATTGGAATGGCTGCAGGGGGAGGCTCCATTTGAACATGGTTTTGGGAGGGGGAAGGACGGCAAACTTAGGCAGCCCCAGCTGAACCATACCTCCCAACTGTCCAGATTTTCAAAGAATGAATAGATTTTTTGCTTCTTATTTTTGGTTTGTTCCTCATAAAATTTGTGGTTTTCTGGCAAATCATTTAGAAAGTGCTATTTATTATAAATCACACTTTCAGCTAGGACAGTGCCTAGCCTTCTTCAGACAAACAGTTAAAATATGGTAAACCAATGCCTTTAATCTAACCAAGTCTGTGATGTCATCAATTAAGCAATGTTGTTAGTAACCATAACAACATGTTATCGCAGCCTACTTTTATGTAACAAGTTATGACTCATTGACTTGTAATACAGGAGATAATAAACAAAACAATACATAATCCTATCTCGTCTTGTGTTAAAAACACACTTTTATGTGTATACATGTTAAAAACTAAACTGTACAAATTTAATAACAACATACTCTACTTAAAACAATTAATCATGTTCATACTACATAAATCAAATTCGTAAAAATACTAATGAATTCCCTGGTTCTCCATTGTGTGAATATGAAGACTAAAAAATACCTAATTAAACAAACGCTGCACTAACCAACCTCTAATTCCTGGTTAAACTGCCATATGCAAAAACTTTGTATAATTGCATTGTGTTCAATTTTTATCTGTTCAAAGTTAGAAGTTTCAATAGACTTTTAATGGAAATACTATCGTTAATCCCTGGGGGTATATAAGCCCTCATTCGCACTTGCCACTTCAGTTCGTCTGTTTCGAGCAAAATTTGCCAAGGACCCCCTCGGATGTTTTCAATTCTCTGTTGTAAAACTGTGAACCTAAAGGTGTGTACGGGAAATTCAGAGCAATGCTTGGCTAAAGCGTTGTTAAAATCTTTCTTCTTTATTGCATAACAATGCTCATATATTCGCTGCCTAAAACATCGCTCTGTTTTCCCAATGTAAAACATGTTACATGAGTTACAACAAGCAGCGTAAATCACACCTTTAGATTCACAATTAAATTTTCCTGTTATTTTATATGTGTTGTGGTTCAAAGTCACCTGGTTACCAACCAGAATGTGTTTACATTGTGAACATGAACCACATTTAAACATCCCATTAATTCTCCCATGAGAATTCCTGCTACTAATGTTGCTCTCTAAGAGGGCTTTAAGATTTTGACCACGTATGTATACTATTCTAGGACTAGAACCAAGAATTCTAGAAAGGGAATCATCGTTTTTAATGAGGTCCCAATTTTTATTTATTACCCCTCTAATAGACCAAAAATCTAAAGAGAATGTGTACAAAAAGCTGGTTTGATAACTTACATTACCAGCTTTTTTGTTTAAGAATTCATCAGATAGACTAGCCGATCCATTAAGGACTGAATCAGAAAATGAGCTTGATTGTCCTTTTAATAAAGGAATAAAGTAACCAACATTATGCTTGAAAACTACTTCTTTTTTTGTGCTGTAAACAAGTTGACTAGGATAGCCTCTTTTAATAAACATGTTACAAAGATGGTCACATTCAGTCTCAAAGTCTACTTCGTCTGAAATCATACGGGTGGCCCTCACCATCTGTCCTTTAACCACCGCTTACTTTTATTGGTAAGGGTGGTTGCTAGTAAAATGAAGGAAACAGTTTGAATGCATCGGTTTCCTATATATAGAACTTTTATATCTACTATTAGACTTATCGTTAACTAACCAAATGTCCAAATAGTTGATCGCAGTTACACCTATATTATAAGTAAACTTTAGAAAACTTGTGGTCCTATTAATGTTGTCAATAAAGACTGGTATCATGGACAGTTCTCCGTTCCAAATACAAAACATGTCATCCTGGTATCTAGTATACCAGGTGACATTGTTTTGAAAATGTTGATCTTTAAACAACAAATTGTTTTCCCAATAAGCCATAGTGGCCTTGGCGAAACTAGCGCCACATGGAGAACCCATGGCCACACCAGTTTTTTGCAGGTAAAACATACCCTCGAACAACATAAAGTTATTCTTCAAGACCATTTCAAGCAAAGTCTCAATTAAGTAAATGATGTTGTCGTTTGCTTTTTTACTGTGCAAAAATTCCCTTACCCATTGTGTACCTAAATCCTGAGGGATCACTGTGTATAGATCTTTGACATCTATAGTTAAAAAATACACCTCAGGTTGGTATTCTAAAGAACTAATATTTGTAAGAAAACACCACGAGTCTTTGCAAATCTGTGGTTTGGTTTCAATAAAAGGCTTCAACAAACTATCAATGTATTTGGCACAAGCGTATGTGATTCAGCCACGGCCATCAACTATTGGTCTGAAAGGGGGGGACTTTATGTCTTTGTGGATCTTCAGACACCCAAAACGTACTGGTGTTTTAGGAGCTATCATATTTAAATATTGGTAAAGGTCAATGTCTATGGAACCTTCCACAAACAAGTCATCCAAGGTTGACCTTACCTTCTTGTAAGCTACATGAACCTCATTGATTGTTACCTGAGTGTAATTGGGAGTGTTTAAATGTTACATCAGTTTGTCCATGTATAAACAATGATCCATAAAAACTAAGCCACCCCCCTTGTCAGGCTTCATGACTCTTGTGTTACAATCTTTAAGTAATTGAATAAATCCACGTTCCGTCATAGACATATTAGACTGAACTGGACGGGACGTGTGTATTCGCTTTTCTTTGATGGCCCAAAAGTCAATTTCACACATTTTCTCAAAGGTGTTTAAACCTGGGTGAAGTGGAGGATTAAAGACACTAGAGACCCTCAAAGTTTTCACCATACTAACCATAGGTCCCATTGATATTTGGAGATTAAGTTTACGGGTAAACAATTTTAGGTCCATTATAGTTCTAGTTATGTCAAAGGACTTCGCAGGTACAAAGGACAGCCCCTTAGATAAAAAGTCAACCATGTCCTGTTGGACATCTAAGGAAGTGTAGTTGTATACGGTGAAATCCCCTTCACTACTCAAATGAAGAGAAGGCATTTCTTCAGTTACTAAAATAGGAGCTACCTCCTCAGTTGTCTTCTCTTGTTCCTTACTTTTTGTTGGTTGTAACTGGGCTTCCTGTTGTTCTGTCCAGTGTTGGTATCATCCCGAAAACCCTGTTGATTATGGACTTGTTCTCCATTTACAGTGTTAGACTGCTCCCTTACATTATTGTGATTAGACTTTTTATTACCTCGCTGATTGTTACTGTTAGAAAGCCTCTCATTTCTCCTTAAAATTGGACCTTGTACTTCCTCATCTACAAAACTGTTGTTATTTTGATTGTTGTTAGAGGCTGATGTTTCTTCATCATTATCACCATTTACAACGGGATCACCATTGGAAACTTTTTGAAAATGAAGAGGGGGCCTAGGATATGCTCTTTTGTTGGCATAATCATTAATATCCCTGTTTAATTTCTTTTTCTTAGTAATAAGCAGTTTATTCATCGTGGCTTCAATACTTGCGAATATCCTACAGAACTCATATTTGTATCTTGAAAAGTCAACGTGTGTTTTTATAACAACTTCTAATGCCTCTAAATCAGTTTTCAAAGCAACAATGTCTTTATTGTAAAAGTTGATAAGGGCTAATAAAAACTCTTGCCCCTGTCGGTCAAAAAGTTCTAACAGTTCCTGATGGAACACTGAATTTTCAATTAACCCTGCGGGATATCTCCACTGACATAACCCTTTAGGAATGACTTTCTTGTGAACACACTCCTGTAGGTATGACACTTCAAGCTGAAGTTTTTTACATTTAAAAAGTTTAGTGTCAAATTCATTAATGTATGTGGAAAGAACATTCTCAGTCTGTTCATTCAAATTATTTGAAGGCCCAGCTTGAGAGTTTAAATTGTTAAAAAGATGTGGGACATTCGAAAAAGATTCCATAGAAAGAATTGTGTCCTCTGCCATTCTGGTTTATTGCTCAGAAGGACACCTTGTTGCCAACAGTCTGTTGTTAGTATTCACCATTTCGGTGTTGCGGGACAAACAATTGCCTGAAATATTTATAACAGGATTACCTTTATTGGGGAAATTCGAACCTTGTAGTTCATCTCTACGGAATTCGTTACTGTTACCACCTTCCGTTCCGTTGGCGTGGTTACTGTTTGTGTTACCTTGCTCATTACGTCCCACTGGTGCAACGTTTGTTTGTGGTAATTTTAAAATGCCAGAAGATTCAAACTTCTGTGTGAAGGAATCCACTCTCCCTAGGAGAACCTGAACCAGGGCAGTGAGATTCCCAATCGAATCATTATTCCCTGTTTGTCTGCTTCCATTTAAAGAAAACAAATCTTGTGAGGCCTCTTCGGTTCCGTTCACCATGATAACAAAATACAAAACACCGAAAATCCACAGACAATGAACTATTGAACTGGAACGGAACACAATAAAAGCCGGCCAAAAAAGTTAGTGCTATTTATTATAAATCACACTTTCAGCTAGGACAGTGCCTAGCCTTCTTCAGACAAACAGTTAAAATATGGTAAACCAATGCCTTTAATCTAACCAAGTCTGTGATGTCATCAATTAAGCAATGTTGTTAGTAACCATAACAACATGTTATCGCAGCCTACTTTTATGTAACAAGTTATGACTCATTGACTTGTAATACAGGAGATAATAAACAAAACAATACATAATCCTATCTCGTCTTGTGTTAAAAACACACTTTTATGTGTATACATGTTAAAAACTAAACTGTACAAATTTAATAACAACATACTCTACTTAAAACAATTAATCAAGTTCATACTACATAAATCAAATTCGTAAAAATACTAATGAATTCCCTGGTTCTCCATTGTGTGAATATGAAGACTAAAAAATACCTAATTAAACAAACGCTGCACTAACCAACCTCTAATTCCTGGTTAAACTGCCATATGCAAAAACTTTGTATAATTGCATTGTGTTCAATTTTTATCTGTTCAAAGTTAGAAGTTTCAACAGACTTTTAATGGAAATACTATCGTTAATCCCTGGGGGTATATAAGCCCTCGTTCGCACTTGCCACTTCAGTTCGTCTGTTTCGAGCAAAATTTGCCAAGGACCCCCTCGGATGTTTTCAATTCTCTGTTGTAAAACTGTGAGCCTAAAGGTGTGTACGGGAAATTCAGAGCAATGCTTGACCTTTACCAATATTTAAAGATGATAGCTCCTGAAACACCAGTACTTTTTGGGTGTCCGAAGATCCACAAAGACATAAAGTCCCCCCCCTTTCAGACCAATAGTTGATGGTCGTGGCTCAATCACATACGCTTGTGCCAAATACATTGATAGTTTGTTGAAGCCTTTTATTGAAACTGAACCACAGATTTGCAAAGACTCGTGGAGTTTTCTTACAAATATTAGTTCTTTAGAATACCAACCTGAGGTGTATTTTTTAACTATAGATGTTAAAGATCTATACACAGTGATCCCTCAGGATTTAGGTACACAATGGGTAAGGGAATTTTTGCACAGTAAAAAAGCAAACGACAACATCATTTACTTAATTGAGACTTTGCTTGAAATGGTCTTGAAGAATAACTTTATGTTGTTCGAGGGTACGTTTTACCTGCAAAAAACTGGTGTGGCCATGGGTTCTCCATGTGGCGCTAGTTTCGCCAATGCCACTATGGCTTATTGGGAAAACAATTTGTTGTTTAAAGATCAACTTTTTCAAAACAATGTCACCTGGTATACTATATACCAGGATGACATGTTTTGTATTTGGAATGGAGAACTGTCCATGATACCAGTCTTTATTGACAACATTAATAGGACCACAAGTTTTCTAAAGTTTACTTATAATATAGGTGTAACTGCGATCAACTATTTGGACATTTGGTTAGTTAACGATAAGTCTAATAGTAGATATAAAAGTTCTATATATAGGAAACCAATGTATTCAAACTGTTTCCTTCATTTTACTAGCAACCACCCTTACCAATAAAAGTAAGCGGTGGTTAAAGGCCAGATGGTGAGGGCCGCCTGTATGATTTCGGACGAAGTAGACTTTGAGACTGAATGTGACCATCTTTGTAACATGTTTATTAAAAGAGGCTATCCTAGTCAACTTATTTACAGCACAAAAAAAGAAGTAGTTTTCAAGCATAATGTTGGTTACTTTATTCCTTTATTAAAAGGACAATCAAGCTCATTTTCTCATTCAGTCCTTAATGGATCGGCTAGTCTATCTGATGAATTCTTAAACAAAAAAGCTGGTAATGTAAGTTATCAAACCAGCTTTTTGTACACATTCTCTTTAGATTTTTGGTCTATTAGAGGGGTAATAAATAAAAATTGGGACCTCATTAAAAACGATGATTCCCTTACTAGAATTCTTGGTTCTAGTCCTAGAATAGTATACAGACGTGGTCAAAATCTTAAAGCCCTCTTAGAGAGCAACATTAATAGCAGGAATTCTCATGGGAGAATTAATGGGATGTTTAAATGTGGTTCATGTTCACAATGTAAACACATTCTGGTTGGTAACCAGGTGACTTTGAACCACAACACATATAAAATAACAGGAAAATTTAATTGTGAATCTAAAGGTGTGACTTACGCTGCTTGTAGTAACTCATGTAACGTGTTTTCCATTGGGAAAACGGAGCGACGTTTTAGGCAGCGAATATATGAGCATTGTTATGCAATAAAGAAGAAAGATTTTAACAATGCTTTAGCCAAGCATTGCTCTGAATTTCCCGTACACACCTTTAGGTTCACAGTTTTACAACAGAGAATTGAAAACATCCGAGGGGGTCCTTGACAAATTTTGCTCGAAACAGATGAACTGAAGTGGCAAGTGCGAACGAGGGCTTATATACCCCCAGGGATTAACGATAGTATTTCCATTAAAAGTCTGTTGAAACTTCTAACTTTGAACAGATAAAAATTGAACACAATGCAATTATACAAAGTTTTTGCATATGGCAGTTTAACCAGGAATTAGAGGTTGGTTAGTGCAGCGTTTGTTTAATTAGGTATTTTTTAGTCTTCATATTCACACAATGGAGAACCAGGGAATTCATTAGTATTTTTACGAATTTGATTTATGTAGTATGAACTTGATTAATTGTTTTAAGTAGAGTATGTTGTTATTAAATTTGTACAGTTTAGTTTTTAACATGTATACACATAAAAGTGTTTTTTTAACACAAGACGAGATAGGATTATGTATTGTTTTGTTTATTATCTCCTGTATTACAAGTCAATGAGTCATAACTTGTTACATAAAAGTAGGCTGCGATAACATGTTGTTATGGTTACTAACAACATTGCTTAATTGATGACATCACAGACTTGGTTAGATTAAAGGCATTGGTTTACCATATTTTAACTGTTTATCTGAAGAAGGCTAGGCACTGTCCTAGCTGAAAGTGTGATTTATAATAAATAGCACTAACTTTTTTTGGCCGGCTTTTATTGTGTTCCGTTCCAGTTCAATAGTTTGTTGTCTGTGGATTTTCGGTGTTTGGCAAATCATTTAGGAATTAAGTCACTAAATAATGACACACTGAGTTTCAGACTTCATAACCTTCAGAAAAATGCATGCTAAAGTAAGACCTGTTCTATCAACTGTCTCAGTTTATACAAGAGCAATTTTTAGTACTGTTTATATGTTCCCCCAATATATTTGGCCTTGTCCAGATTTATTGCATTAACAGGTTGAGAGGTACACGCAAACAAATTGCTTTATAGAATTAGGCATAGCCAAACCTCTCAACTGTCCCTGATTTTGGTTCAAAATGTTGCTCTTCCCCTAATGATCCCTTCGCAAAATAGCAATTTTGGAAGAAAACATGGAGGGTTTATAATTAAGAAATAACTGTAATAATTAGTTAGATTACTTTTATTTCAGAAATGCATGTAGAGTCTTTTATTTTGTCAGCTGCTCAAGTTAGCAGTATTAATATTAAAGTATCCCTTCTTTGACAGGTTCCCAGCTGTATTGTGTTGCTATTTTATATTTTTACATCACATTTTTGGTCCATTTTTCATAAAACTGTGTATTTTGGCAAATTAGTGACAAATCATTAAAGACTGAAGGTAGAAAATAATGACAAACATTTGAGTTTCAGATTTCATACCATTCAGAAAATTCATACTAATGCAAGACCTCTATTATCTTTTAAAGTTTATAAGAGCAATATTTTAATAATTGTCCTTATTTTTGGGCCTTTGTCCCATTTCTTTGTATGGCTTTGTCCAGATTTCTTGCTCTGAGATTGAGAGGTATGACAAATGTGTCAGAGCAATCACAAGTCAGCCAGAGACATTTCAAACTGTGACATACTTGTTGCACCCCACTCCCCCATGTAGTGACTCTGGATGTGTTGAAGCAAGGCAAGGAGTAGTTATGCAGTGTAAATGTGCAGAGTATCCCCCCCATCCAAGGTAGACACAAGTACTAGAGTGGCTTTTCATCTGTCCTTGATTTTTACAGAATGGTCTGGTTTCTGTCATATTTTTTGTACTGTTGATTTATGCTTATTACTCAAAGTGCCTGTTGCTCTGTGTTTAAGTGGGTCTACCTGAGATGGTCAACAAGCCATTTGATCGACACTCATTTGGTCAACAGTTCATTTGGTCGACAGGCAGATTTGCCCACCTCCCCAATGTTGTGCGACCCTGGAGTTGATATATATATAGTTAGGGGGGGTGTGGGGGGCAAAGTCCCCCACATAAAACTGCTTGTCGACCAAATGAACTGTCGACCAAATGAGTGTCGATCAAATGGCTTGTCGACCATCTCAGGTAGACCCGTTTAAGTAGCAATACTTTAATGACCATTAGGTAAGCTTGGCTGAGATTGCAAGATGCAAGTAAGCTTTAATAAGCATACTGTTAAAGAATTGCCAACATTGAAAGCCTTTCTGTTGCCATGTAGAGAATACTTAACTAGATAATGTATAAGCCTTGGGTATTGAAATGCATATGCCAGTATTTGTAATAAAGGACAGGATTACATTATTTTAAGAGTCTCATTACACTTGGAGACTTCCAGTCATCTCTGCAGGCTTTACCCGTAAACAGAATGCCAATCGTGTGGTCCATAACCTGTATAGTAATCCTTTTAGTGTGGTCCATAACCTGTACAGTAATCCTTTTAAGCAATTTATCTTGAGCTTCTTTCTTGTTTGATTTTCATTTTTTACTTTGATCATGTTTTCCCCATGAAACAAGTAGATGTCAGGCAGCAGGTCTTTTTTTGGATAAGGAACATTTTTACAAGTGGGGGCATCAGAGATTTCTACTTTCAGCATGTTACTTGGTACTTTAATAAAGCTGAATATAAATTATAATTAGAACTGCAGTGCAAGAAGTGGTTTGAGTTGAGTGCGGTTTGTTTTTGTTATACTTGATGTTGACTGGCATTCCATTAATGTATTTAAAAAAAGTAATTTATTTTTTCATGCCTCACAACCTTTTTGTTTCCATCTAGATATTAAGCTGTCATGCAGTCAATGCATTGAAATATTTTTATTCTTCTACACTTTATTTTGTCTTGATTGGACTCTCATAATGACAGTTTGGCACCCAGGGTAGTATATTTAGTTTTTGTGATTTTGAGCATAGCTCCTCCCCTGTCTAGTTGCCCACACCCCTTCCCATTGACCCCACCCATTCAGCTGTCTCCTGCAGCCCCCCTTTGATTTGAAGTCACCTGCCGCCACTGATCTACAACAACTGGAAAGACCATAGAAATACCTCACAAAGAGGATTACTGGCCTCAAACAGATGCCCTATGCAGACCGTCTCAAAAAACTACAGCTTTACTCCATCGCATATCGCCTACTAAGGGGCGATCTCTGCCTAACATATAAAGCTATGTCAAACCCAGAGCTGTTGGACATGCTCCACTTAAAGAAATCCCAATTGCTCCGAGCTACACGCTCTAAGGACTTAAACCTTGTCACCACAATAAACAGAACATGCTGGAGGGATAGATTCCTGTCCCAGAGACTTCCCATACTCTTGAACAGACTACCTATCTATGACAAACAGAGCTTCTCATTAGCACTCTTCAAGAAAAATCTTGATGATTGGATGGGAAATGGGAAATTCACCCCAGGGATCACTTCTGTGGCTCTGTTCGACAGGGGCACAGGAAAATAATTTTCTTGGGTGTCGAAAGCCAGGGTACATTTTTTGGCTAGGCTTATATAAGCCCTAGGGCCAATAGCCTAGTACCTACCTATGAACCTACCTATGAGCCTATGATCTGAGGATTAAAGTCACTAAATAATGACATACATTTGAGTTTCAAACTTCAAATCCTTCAGAAAATATGTTAAAATAAACCCTGTTACTCTAGCAGCTTTCTAAGTTTATAAGAGCAATATTTAAAAGTGTCCATATTTGTAGGCATGTGCCCCCCTATTTTGTTGGGCTTTGTCCAGATTTCTTGCACTGAGAGGTTGAGAGGTATGTGTCATGTGTGTCTTCTTGGTAAAGCACTGTGGTACAGCTGTCTCTGGATATGAAGTAGTTTCAGTGAGGTTTACACCTCATGTTTTTACCTCAGTTCCTGTACTGATATTTCTTACATTTTTTTTTAATTTGTATTGCTCTGTCATTGGAACATGCTTCTTAGTTCCTGTACTGATACATCACGACTATATTTTCCCTAGTGTTTTGAAATGTGAACATGTTTTCTTAATATTGCATCATAAATCAGATAAAGGTTTATAGCCACACGATGTAAACATTTTTTCTAAGATTGTTTCAATTTCTACATGTGTAACCAAATGTTCATTATCTGTGACCACTCTTGCAAATTACCTTTACTTTGTAATTGTTACTAATTTTGTAATTATGCATGAGGGAAAGCTTGACAAAGAAAATCATGCACCTTCCTTTCTTCTAAAAAAAAATTGACTCAATTAATGTAGACTTTTGAGCACCCTCGTTTAAAGGATGTATTTTTGTTTATATATTTCTGTCAGAAAATCTTTGGTTTTAGAAGCACAAAAAGTTACACCTCCCTCCATATTTGTAACAACTTAATAGTTTAGTTGCTGATTTCCATTTTACAAAATATGTCATATATCTCACTGTAGTTTTATCCTTAGAAGCAGACAATTCATTTTCAAACATTTTATTAACTAATAAGCTTTCTGCTAAAGTTATTAGCTTATCACTTGTCTTGAGATCACTTTGCAGTAGAAATTTTCTAATATTACTAACCAAAGTCCTTTTAAGCCTGTATACTACTATACTTTACATGTTTTCTTTGATTTTGCTAGAAGGTTCAAGACAAAGATTTAAAACATGCTTTACTCCATGCATCCATGCACATACCAATTTATCTCTGTTAAAAAACCCAATTATGAAAATGTATTCCTTACACCAATTTATCTCTGTTAAAAAAACCCAATTATGAAAATGTATTCCTTACACCTTAGGGGTTATACCAGAACTGGCTACAAATGTAATTATCTGTATTCAAGTAATATCCAAAATGCCAAGCAGAGCATAGCATAGCCAGCCTGTATGTGTGATTGACAGCTAAGTCTTTGCACACGCAAAACTGAATTATGAGTTTTTTTTGCCATAGGATGGGCTCTGTCATCCAGTAAAGGGCTTTGATGACTTGTATGGATGCCGGCCATGGCACAAAGAACAAAGTGAAAAAAATGTAATTTATAAATCAGTGTAATGATTTATCAGCTTAGCGGGTTCCCACATATAAAATGTTTATAGTGCTGATTGCTACTTTCACAAGGATGACATCTTCAGCACTGCACCTATGGCATTACAATGAGGTGTCACATGCTGAATATATTGTACCACCTGAACATTTAAATTAAAAAAGGAACAGGTCAGCCCCACGTGCCAAGAATTGCACTTTTGAAATGTGCATTTATGTTTCACTATGCTCATGCTATTAGTACAATTGTGTGACTGTGATAATTGGAAACATGAAGATGACAGAGGACGTGAGGAGAATAACAATCATCTGCAAGACAAGAGTTACTGACAACAGTTGTTGTGCATTACTGCATTGTATTACCTTTGTACAAGGAATGTAATAATTTATTGGTTGCATGGTATATATATGCTGTAGGCGTCAGCCACAGTATTAGCAATCTTCATTCCATTTGTCAGATGTGTGCACAGGCACCCCACATATTCTTACAAAAATTTTGATAAAAATGTATATCAAGGATCAGACATAAATAAGTACATATAAATCATAACATCTTTGTAAGCCTTTTTTTGTTTGACACACCCTCTCAGAGTGTACTTATCATTAGCAGGGATGCTTTACATATCACTGACTGTTCACTATTGTTAATGAGGCAGATGTGCAAGGCAGTAGCTAGCCAAACATTTTTTTTAATCCCCAGTCTTGTATTCAGGCATGTGCACATCATCTAAAGGAGCCAACAACGTTTTTATCTCCACAGCACTTTGAGCAAATTGAGTGATTTGGGAGTGATAATGTGTTGAGATCTAATTAACATTTTCAACATGGAAAGGGGGGTAATCTACACTTTATAAGCAGAACATGGGGCTATTGGTCTTCCATTGTGCTAGGGAGACTTCTTTGGCTTCTCACGTGCTACCAAACAAATTGCTGTCACTAGTTCTGATTAGGACCTATTCTTCCGTATAACTACTGATTTCTTTCAGTTTGTTGATAAATGTATCTGCAATGAGTGTTATGTAGCTGCAGTACTTTTGAATACACTCTGTACAAGTCATCTGAAATGTATTTCATAGGCGTCAGGCAACAAGCACATTCATGAGTTAACTGTTCTTTAGTATTATTGTAACATCTGTAAAGGTTTTGATGTCTCTGGCTTGAATGACTTCTTTAGTTTTTTTTGTTACATTAACCACTGTTTCACTACTTATAATGCTGTCTCTGCTTTATAGTTGTATATTCTCGCATTACCTATTGTTTGTTGTCTTCTGTAGTTTATAACTTTTTTACTTGGGGGTAAATGCATACCAGATATAATAGTGCTTGGATTGTTGAGTAAACTGTTATTTTTATGATGCTAATAACTGACTGCATACTGATATGTGTTGCTCCATAAGTATAACATTTTACACTGCTTCATTGGTATGGTAATTTTTTTTCTGATATACATTTTTAATTCCATTACAACAGGGATATGGCTTCAAAACCAAAATATAAGACCTCAAGGAAATCTCATCCTCGAGGAAATCTGCTTTCTCAGATGCTGAGACAGAAGTCATAACAGAGGCCCTCTTTCTCCATGATGGACTGCTCCTTGTCACAAATTCTGCTGGCAAGCCCTTCACCAGCCATGTCTAGTAGCAAGTGGTAAATTCTATTAATGCTGTTGGTAGGCAGTGATGGGTATACCATATGGCCCAACACAGAGATACTGACCTGATTAAAAAGCTACTGACAGAGCAAAGTGCTACTGATGGTGGTCCGTCTATTGAGCAAACACTCAGTGAGATGGAGGAGTTCCTATCAACTATGAGGAATATAGGCAGTTCAGAAGAGTTTCATAGGGTGATGGATGTTGGGGCAGAGGTGGAGCAGACCCAGAGGAGTTCCACTATTGATCTTCCAGGTATGTCATTCAAATATTTATGCAGGAAAATGAGTTATTGCATATGTCCCCTGTAAGTTGCAGAAATGTCTATGTAACTAAAATATATAAGGATAAACATACCTTTGCATCCACTGGAATGGGTTCTATATAATTCTCACAGACTCTAGGAAGAGCCTGCAGATCTCTGCTGTTTCCTGTATGATGACCCTGTCCACCCTGTTGAGTGTTTCAATTGCATGTATCCCATTGTAGGTTTAATGTGGTCTAACATTCCTACACCTTCATGGGCAATGTTGGGCAGCAGCACTTTCTATGACAGACTGTAGTAGATACAAGTTTACAATGGCTATGGTAACCCCTATTAATTTTAAATTTTTCCTGTAGGTGTATTCCAGGATCTGTTGGAATTCAAAGCTAAATGGAGCACAATGGGTTTGTGCTGGTCTTACAGATTTCTGAATTGCTCCACCATGGTTTTTTTTACTTCATTAGCATGCATCACATCTTGTTATAGGTTAACAGGTGTGTACTAGACTAACAACCACTAAGGCCTTTTTAAGTCTAATTATGCATCCCAAATCTCTGACAAGTTCTGGTACCTTTGATAAGTATAAACAAGGGCTTGGGAGATGAAACATTTACAAGCAGGCACCCAGGACATGAAGGATTTGCAGGCTGTCTGTATCCATTAGAGACATAGGTGCCAAACCAGGCATGAATTTCCTGTTCCCCACCCAATTGTACAAGTTACACTTTAGCTGGGTTAGGGAGGAACTCTGCTTCACATGGATGAAGCCTGTTCCAAGCTGAACACTCATGAGATCATGGGAGAAGGAAGGCATGCCACTGCTAATCCTAGGATAAAGACTAGGGGGAGTGTGATAAAAGGCAAGACAGAGCATTCAGGCAGCAAACAGGTATTGAAGGTAATCAGGGATAGCTGTTACAGTCTGCATATTATAACCAGCCTTCACTAAAGGAGTTATGTTAGCTTGTCTCTCAACCTAGAGGAAATTCTGTGAGGAGTCCCTTGGACTTTGTGTAGAAGGATAAAGTAGTTTGAGAGCATGGGAGAGAAGCTTATTTTCCCAAATAAGGAACTGCAACCTGTCAGAACTGAATTCATGCAACATGTCCAGGAAAGCCAGAACAACTACACAAGTTGCTGCATGCCAAACCTCTCAACTGTCCCTGACTTTCAGAGACATCCCTGATTTTTGCTCAAAATTGTTCACGTTTCTCCTAATCCTTCCTAAAACTAGTAATCTGGAGTGTACATCAATAATGACGATGATTTTACTTATAGACATCTTCTTTACACCAGAAAATGTATGTTAATTAACATTTTCTTATTCAGCCAAGTTTATATGTTATTAGTACTAACATTTTAAAAAGTGTCCCTGATTGTCCCTGACTGTTTCTGGATTTGCTCCTGATTTTGGAGGTAGGAAGTTGACAGCTGTGCTGCAGATCTTTTGCTATCTGTTGGTGTGTGAAAAGCCAAGGGATACAGAACACAAGAACAACTGAAGAACTTTTCTTATTTTTGCCAGGGTAAAGGGCATAATTGGTATGATTATATATCTTTTGCTCTGAGAGATTCTGCTGAGAAAAGACTGAATATTGTTGCCCATTTTGAGAGTAAATTATCTCAATTTCTGTTTTATGCTTGAACTCTTCATTTGTCATCAGTGAAGCTTTATTTGTGGTTGAAGTTTATGCTCTGTCTGTATTATGTGCACAAAAAGAGCTAGATATCTCTCAATACTTTACATACCTTGAAGCTTGGTTAGATTAAATCTTCAGTTATTTTTACTGTATCAGTGCAACCAACTCAAAAAATTAGCAACTTCCCTGTTTTGGTCAAAGCAGAAATTGCCCTTGCACTGCCTTTCACAATAAGGTAACTCGGCTCTGTTACAGGGGTCTTGCTTGCCGACCATGAATACTGGTTCATAATTGTTACTAATGCATCAAATGAAAATATGACATTCCCATAGACCACTGTTAAGAATGTCTGTAAATTCATCACCAGTGCCCCTTGAAAACAGCATTACAATGCTGGGGCCAAACAAAATAAAGCAGAGGTGCTCCCTGAGAATTGCATCCCTCACTTATAAATTAAAATCATTCCCCCATTTTGTTAGTAGACTTACCAAACAAAATGCTATGTATGACCTAAGATCACAGTCTTTCTCTCCATAACCTCTTTACTTATCCCTATAAATAAACTCTTTGCTTCTGATCATAGCTTCTCAGAAATGCTACCTCCATATAACGAAATCCAGTAATACCAACACCAATAAATCTCTAATCTCTTCTTCCAGGAATTCTGATATAGATTCAAAATTCCTATTCAGAAACCAACTATAAATGTTTGAATAAAGTTAGCATTGCTTAAGCCACCACATCCCTCTATCATTTCCTGAAATTTTTTACTTATCTAGAGTATTTATACTACTAATCCATGTATCAGATTATCACTCTTCACCCTGCTGTAATCATCACTTTCATTTTATATACAGTTATTAGTTATCCATTTCTTGCTGCTTTAATCCCATTATATGTTATATGATCTATTCTTTCATTTGTTATCTTTACAATCAGTAGTGGCTGGCGACTTCAAAGCATGGAAGGGGATTTCTGAAGCAACTGAATATGTGAGGCTAACTGAGATGGAACAGGACTAAATTACAGCAGGTTAATGACTGACTTTCTGTGATCAAGCAATGTTGGTGCCAATCACTGTTGTCCACATCTCTGTACCCACTCATTCTATTGAATTTATCGACTGTATTCATCTCATATGTCAAATTGTGATTTACAAGGCCAACTTTAAGGAAAATGGAGCCATTGGCAAAGAGCTCCATTATGCTTCCTTCTTTTGCTGCACACTGTTTGTCTCCCACACTCATAAGTACCCTTTACTGTTTTTCCTCATATTGCCCTCCCCATACCATCCAGAAAGATTACTTCAATCATGTTTTTTCACACTTTGTGTTACCCTTCAGCTTTTTCCTCCATCCTTTCAGCATACCTTCACAGACTTATGAAGTTTACCATGTAAAGATGAACATGTTTATATGTTGTGCTGTATATTAAAGTTAATTTAAAGAATCCAGCATTTCAAATCTTTATTTCTCCTACCACTATGTGAAAGACGTGGATGCAGTTTACTTCACTGAAATAGCCACAGTAATTCCAACTTACTTCACACAAAGACACATTAGTGCTGCAAAGCAATAATAATAATTGCTTAATATGAGCAAATGACAAGAAAACCAATCACTTTCATTAGCAATTATAGCCACATTGTTGATTGTTTACACCACTGACAGTTAATTTTGATAAAAATGGCCACATTAGTGTATTTCAAATTTGTTCCACACAAACAGTTGATAAAGGAAAGTATTCCATTTTTCTTCTCTCAAATAAACACTAATCCATTAAAACCAAGTTAATCCATTTAAGTAGAGTAAAACACACCAATACTATTTACTTCCACTCACACAAAGCTTCCTCTACTCAGCAGTTATAGAAACTTTGTTGACAGTCTGCATCACATGTATGTGATTAAAAATGGCAGTAGTGATATATTTCAAATGTGTTCCACACCAACATAGCCACAGTAAATGTTTCTAACTTGCTTTGCACAAACATACTTTAGTCCTGCAAAACCAGAATAACAACTGTCTATACTTAATAAATGACAGCAAGTCAGTGTCTGTGTTCTGCAGATAGTCATCATTCCAAGAAACTATAGCTATTTTTTCAGTATGTGCACTTCAGATGTCTGAATATGATAACAATAATAGACACAATAATACATTTCAGCTTTGTTTCACACAAACATCAGCCACAGGAAAGTATTCCAACCTATTTCACACAAATGCTTAGTAGTCATCCTAAGTCAGATTAAACTAGTTTAATCTGAAGAAATTATCAGCAGGATCAATAACTTTCTTTCATAGACAGACCCCCATTCCCAGCAATTGTAGCATCTTAGTTGACTCTGTACACCTCAGATATCTGAATGTGATGAAAATCATTTCCACAATAAAGCATTTCAGTATTGATTCAAAGAGTGGCCACAGCAACTTGTTCCAGTTTATTTCACACAAATGTACAACAGTCTTGCTGGGCCAGGTTAATGATGGCTTAACCTCAAAAAATAATAACAGAGCCAGAACATGTAATCTATAGTCAGGCCCCTTGTACCTAGCAATTATAGCAACTGTGTTAACAGTGGACATCACCTCATTTAATCTATAGTCAGGCCCCTTGTACCTAGCAATTATAGCAACTGTGTTAACAGTGTACATCACCTATGTCTAAATGTGATAAAGATTACGGCAACAGTAATGTATTTCAATGTTGTTTCACATGTGCAGTAATGGCAGTAAATCATTCCATCTTGTTTCACATAAATGCACATTTAGTCCAGCATAGTTTGAATAATGGATATCTATTTGAGAAGATGACAGCATGGTCCATCACTGTCATCTACAGGCAGTCCCCATACTTAGCAATTATAGCTTTATACCTTGTTGACTATGCATATCACAGATGTCTTAGCTGTGATAAAAATAATTATAAAAAAAGTAATGTGTTTCAAAATTTCTTTACTTTCAGCATAAATTGTTTTTTGCATATTGAAAGCAAGAATGCATTTTAGATTGGATGAGGTTTCTTATCAGAGCAAACAGTAGCAACAGTAAAGTATTCTAACTTGCTTCATACAAATATGTATTAGTCCTAGAAAGCCAGAATACTGACTGCTTAACCTCAGCAAATGAGAGCAAGGGCAGTCACTGTAAATCACAGACAGCTGCCATAACCTGCAATCATAAACACTTTGTTAACTGTGTATACTTCTGAAATCTAATTGTGATAAAAAATAATGGTGAAAGGTATGTTTTAGCTTTGTTTTACATAATGATCACTGTGATAAAATATTAGAACTAGAGCACACATGCATATTGGTCCTACAGATCCAGAATAACAAGTATTTACTCCAGCAAATGGCAGCAGAGTTAGTCAAGCTCATCCACAGGCAACCTGCATACACAGCATTAATAGCCAGTTTGTTCATTGTGTAGCTCACATATATTTGATTGTGAAAAATAAAATAATAAAAAAATATATTCAACTCTACTATACACTCACACATGCACACAGATATGCCTATCAATTATGGCCAAGTGTATGACTACGTTTACCTCATATCTCTGATTGCAATCAAATTAATTAATAAATATGTAAATAATGATAACAATAATATGTTTAGCTTACTGCTGCCAAAACCATATAGTCAGCCCTTTGCAACCCCACTGTACCATACACTCAGACACACACACACACACACACACACACACACACACACACACACACACACCTGAAAAAAAACACTGAAATAAAAAAAATACTGTCCTACAGACCTTTTTCATTATGGATGCATATGCATTAAGGCTGGCCTGCTTTCATAATAGCTCATCTGAGTCAGCTGACCTTTATCCTTTAAAGAAATCAGGATTATTTGCTTGAACTGTGCAATCGTGGATATCTGAGTTCCAGAAATGTGAAAGTCAAACTTTTTTAAGAAAATAAATTAGAGCAATATTAATAATAATAAAGAAAGAATAGGGAATAAAAAAAAAAACATTTTACATGTTGAAGATCTGCAGCCCAGCTGTCCAGTACCATTAACCACTCCTGTCTGCATCTCTATTAATCTTCTCACCTCATTCCTGCTACTTACACATATTGTACCTATTGCATTATAATGCAATATTCAAGTAGATAAGTAACATACTCCCCTGGATTCATTAAACTCCATGCAAGAATTGTGCTATTCCTGCATGGAGCAGATTGTGCCCATGTAGAACAGCAGCACATTTTGCATATTCATGAAGGCATGCTGCTGAATTCTCCACGTGGACATGATCTGTGTACGAGTGCAGGGGGCGTGTCCAAGCAGTGCTTGCACAGTACACATGCCCCTGCACTCCAGAGTTGTCATATGGCAATTCTAAAGCATCTACAGTGTCCATGGACACTGTTATGTCAACATAACAGTGTCTTTAGACAAAACAAGTAATTAAACACAAAAGCACAGCCCCCCAGAATGGTCTAGCACAGATAATATATCCAGAATGGTATGCCAGTGTACATGCCGGCATACCAAATAAGTAAGCATGTTCCTGAGAGGAACATTTAAACCAATTCCCCCATGTATGATGTAGTTGTCCAGATGTCCTGCCCTAAGATGCAGAAAGCAATGTGCATACCCCTAGAGTAAATAAAAATAAAACACATATATTTTTTTTTTCTGTCCGCAATAAAGTTTAAGTGTAGCAGAGCGGGTGTGCATGTCATGCAGCTATGTTCAGCCTAGCTTACACATCACAAGGAGCTAAATATAAATATACAGCCAAAACTTGCAATGCAAGATAGTGTAGTGGTTAGAGCATCCACTTTACATGCGGTACAGTCATTCATGGCTTGATCCCCAGTAAAGGCATTTCACTTTCATGTGTGAAAGCAGTGCTATTTTTTTAAAATTAGGTAGTAAATAACATATATTTGTCAACCAGAGTAGTGTAGTAGGTCCAAATGTGAGGTGTCAGTGTAATACAGTAGTGAAGCCCCCATATAAACACAAATGTCCCATACAGCCTAGTCACACAAAATGTAATATCATGAAATCACATAGGGGGATGTTATGGAAGGTCAACATATGTATCATAACATGTCATTAATGAGGAATGATCCCCACAATCCTAATAGTCCATAAAAGGAAAGCTGAACAATGCTAAATTGTGCTCAGCCCAGCTTAGCCGGTGTAAGCATTGCTTAAACATAAATGCTAAGCAAGAATTAGCATAGCTAAGCGTATTTGCACATTGGTAAGCAGTGTTTAGCATCTACCCCTTTAAGCAATGCTTACCTTAGCTCAGCAGGTTTGCCTGTAGCTTAGCTTAGCCCAGAATATTCAAAACAATCCAATCATGGCAAAGGGCAGCAAATCAGCCCTATTTAAACCTTGCGTGTGGGAATATAGTCCATAGCTAGTTGTAGCTCATCACTGCAAGCACTATGGCTGGTGTTGGTGAAGGTGTGCACTTCCGGGTTCAGTGCTGGGGCATTGAGGAGTCCAGGGTCATGGTTGGAATCCTAGTAAAAGACCATGAAGGGAGGCTGCTGCAGGACCAGGCCTGGGACCATCTTGCATGTGATCTCACCAGTGCCACTGACATCCCTCAGACTGGTGAGCAGGTCCAGCACCACTTTGCTGACTTGAAGCATATGAAGAGGGAGTTCTTGGACCAGTGGGTCCAAGATGTACAGGCGAGGAATCTCCCAGACATGGGTAAGCATCAGTATCAATAAGTGTTTTTCAAAGTCCAGCCTGTGTATGTGATGGATAGGTATGCATAAATGTTTCTCTATCTCCTATACAACTGGAGATGGGAAGGCCACAAACATGGATGCCAGGCTGCTAAGGCTGTGTTGTGAGGCTGGTGAGTACAACTCTAGCTTGTAGAATTCAGGGCAAATAAATAAAAAGGAGTAGACTGTCACCTGTTAGTATGTAAAAATGGGCATGGTTTGTACTGAATATATGAGACATTAGCAGAATAATAGTGATGTACAAGGTATATATTAATAAAAGTGTCAGTACCTGTTAATAAAAGTCAAAACCCCGGAATGGTTGTGTTTACTTTGGTATATGGTGGTATGATTCGAAGCATGTACAGTTTCTGCACAGCAACTATAGCTCTGAAAGCATTAAATAATCAAGGCTCATCTAACAAAGATTGTGGAGTTGTAAAACAGGAAATTAATTATATGAAATGTTCCATGCACCAAGATCTGATATCTGAATAGTAATGTTGTGTTAACCAGTGTTTGCCAGACTGTGTTATGTCAAAGTATGAATACACAGTATAAGAACTATCTGCCATGCATGAATGTCAGAATTACAAGGTCAGATTGTAAAACCAAGAGAGTATTAGGCAGAAAACAGTCAAACAAGAGACAGCAGTGTTTCAATAGCTCATTCTGATGAAACACAAACTTTATTTGTTGCACAAACAGACATGGTTCGAATCCTGGGAGTGGTAGTAAGCTGTATGCATAATTTCACCCAGGAATATGTGTAGAAACAGTCAGACAGTGTTAACAGAAATTTCCTCCACACATCTGCCAAGTAAGAAACTGTATATCTTAGCTGTAAGAAGGCTGTAGTTATACACTGTGTACAATAACCACTGTCCAACCCCAAGGCTGCAAATGACAGCAAGATAAGTACATACACCAAGTAGTCTCCTCCAAGAAATGTCCATCAAGAGTCATGCTGTCACAGCTAGTGGTTACTGCTGCCCATACCCAGGGTGACCGATAGAAATCAAGGTAGAGTATGGCAGTAGCATACACTCACACACACACACACACACTCACACACACACACACACACACACACACACACACACACACACACACACACACACACACACACACACACACACACTTTGATATTTTTCAGGAGTGAGAGTAGAACTCCTCCCTAACTAATTATTTGTACTATAGTGTTACGCAGTTATTGCACACACCACAGAGCTTATGGGGCTGAAGTCTGATGAAAGGGACTTCTAAGGTGACTGTTATCTGCACGACTGCTAAAATGGGAAAGGGGAAGTTAACTTCTAAACATGCACACACTTTTACATAACCTAATTAATTATTCGTACTACAGTTTTACACAGTTATCACAAGTGCCACACAGCTTTTAGGGCTTAGACTTGATGAAAGGGACGTCTATGGTGGCAAACATTATAAGGACTGCTAAAGTAGGACAATGGGAAGTGCACTTGGTGGGGAAGGCCTGTTCATTCCTAGATCCTACTGACATTGTTCTAAGTGTATGAGCATGTCCAGTGTAACCTTCTATAGTACATGTGGGACTCCATTCCAGGAATTGTTGTACTCCAGTTCTGTTTGTTTTGTGCTACAGCCATACCTCTCAACCTGTTGGTGCCGGATATCTGGAGATAGCCTATCAAAATGGGGGGACAATGGGCCTTACCATGATTGTGACTATTTCCCTCAGTAATATATGGGTTGCTAGGGTTACAGGGCTTGTTTTAGCAGATATCTGACATATATGCCATTTGACAATGTCATGTATTGTTTCAGTACCTCATGACATACCTCCTCAGAGCATCACAGTGATTTACCAGAGGAATACAGGATGCATGATGCACACATCAAAATTATGGGCCAAATGCTATGCATTCTTGCACAATCCAGCCCATTGAGAGGTGTGCCTATGAGCAATAGACTGCTGGAGCTGTGGAAATGGTCCAGCACCTTGGTGATATATTACAGTGATGGAATCTCTGTGCATTTCTGTTCTGGCCTGGTCTGTTTTCCAGTCCACGGTTGGGTAATATAAGTCAGACAGTATCAGGATGACAGGCAGACTCCAGATAGATTTGTAGGGGATAAGATATGGGGCGGGGTGTCCTGGGTCAGATATGTTTGCCTATAGCTACCAGTGCTTTTCCATAGGGGTCTGCTCAAAGGTTGACTGCACTTGGAGGGTCTTGTGTGTGTCAGACTGTTTGACTAGCCTGGAAGTGTGTGTTTGTCTGACATATATGTATGGCCCACCTCATTTTGCTTGGCTGGCCACATTTTGGGGTAAGGATGTTGCATAGGATGAGTGATCAGGGAAGGGTGTATTACACCCCATGGCTGTGGGCCAGGGTTCTGTGGGTGCAGACGTGTCACCATCTTCCAGAGTTAGGACTGCCTGCAATGAGTGCATTCCCATGTTTAGACTCTTAGCCCAGCCGGTCGACTGTACAGAGTATCACAGAATGTCCACATTCATGACTCATATATCTTGGTTATGAAAACGAGTGTGGTTTTCAAGGAAAAGTGTTTTGCAAGTCACTCAGGGTTGAAGTCAGATATTACTGACAATTGACATTGCAGTTTCTGACTTTGTACCCATCAGACATTCCATGCTACTGCAATCATTCCATCAACTTTATTACATTACTAGAGCAGTATTTCAAAGGCCCCTACAGATGTCATCCACCTTAGAAGCACAGTTACACATTTTCTAACACAAAGGCACTGTTGCGCATGCAATAGTCATGTCAGTCTGTATTGAACATAACTAGATAGGTAGGTCATCTAATCAGAAAAGTGTCAACTCTGTGTGCATGTGTGTTTCAATGCATGTCCCCATACAGCTGTGTGTGCGTGTTTGTGATGGCTCTACTATGTTAAAGGCCTATGAACCACCCCATTGGCAATCCTAACAGACCCTGCAATTGTCACCCACCTGAATAGTAGTGGCAGACACTGCAACACTATAGTAGCTCTTTGGTACTTGTGTTATGTATGCACTTGGTACATGTTTTTGTACTTATTTTCTCATTTGCTTAGAGAAAAACAGCTCTTGTACTCACTTTCCTTACTTATCTAGATTAAAATAGTTTTTTATTCAGGCATGTCCAAGGGTCAGCTCCCAGTGTTCTCTCCTGTCTATCTGATAAATCTGGGCATCTTGAGGCAATGTAGAAATTGCCTCATGTACACAGACAACCCTCTCCTCCTACCACCCAACACTACAACCGGTGAGAGATGCACTTATCTAGCCAAACTGGAGGTACACCTCTCTCCAACCAAGACTGAACTTGACAGTCATGTAGAGAAGGTAAACATTTGCACCACACCGCACTCATCAAATAGTCTCACTAAATCTATGCCACTAAAATCCACTTATAGTAACACAAAAACATTCGTGGAGGCTCTCAATAATAATCTGTCTAAGCAACAGAGACCTCCAAAGCAGAAACGCAAGCAAC
Source organism: Protopterus annectens (assembly GCF_019279795.1). Lineage (NCBI taxonomy): Eukaryota > Metazoa > Chordata > Ceratodontiformes > Protopteridae > Protopterus > Protopterus annectens. The sequence continues at coordinate 1,270,658,334 of NC_056744.1, forward strand.
CTCCATCCCCCAACACAACCCAAATGACACATAGCCCACAGACTCAGTGCGCCACTCAACCACAGCCAATAAGGCAAAACAACGTCTCTAACACACTAGTCATAGGTGACTCTATAGTCAGGCACACTGATGTCCCACTCACCAGAGAAGGTTACTGTCAGCTGCCTGTCGGGTGCCAGGATCCGTCACATAACCCATGCACTCAGGTCACTCCACAACAAGTACAAATATGACTCTGTCATTGGCCATGTTGGTGTGAATAACCTGAGACATACCTCCCTTGGCTACATGAAAAGAGACATGGAAGAGCTCTCCGATCTTGTAGCCCAGGCAGGTATGACCCTAGCCCTGAGTAGCATTCTGCCATCGCCCAGAATGATACCGCAATACAAGGAAAAAATGATTGACTTCAACAATTGGCTAAGCATCTGGTGTCATTCTAAGGGGATCCAGTATCTGTCTGCTTGAGGTGACATGGTCGACAGACCACGATGCTTTGCCAGAGATGTCCTGCACTTGTCGCCCCTGGGATTCTGGATGCTGGCTAAGGCTCTTGCTGCCTCTATAGTGCCTTTTTTAGGCAAGGTTCAAATAACAAATTCACTACCATAACAGGAACAGGCAAGCAAAAACTGAGGGTAATGCTACTCAATGCTAGAAGTCTAAATCTCAAAATGCACTCACTCGAGGCATTCCTTAAAATGGAGAGCATCAATATCTGTGCAGTGACTGAGACCTGGTTTAAGAATCCAGAGAGCACCCCTGCATGACTAGGCTATAACTCATACCACACGTTTTGGCAATGTAACCTGGACTGAAACACCAAAGGTGGAGGTGTGTCCATATTCATTAAGGATATCCACACCTCCAGGCTAGTTGGTCAGCATAATGCATCCAAGGTTATCCAAGTGCAACCAACTCTGGGCAAAACTGCAATCCAAATTATAGCTTGTTACAGATTCCCCACAATGCCCCAGGATTCCCACTCCTCTTTTCTTGATGTACTGGAAAATATTAGGGTTCAACCAAACACCCTAATAATGGGTGACTTCAACTACCCCACCATTAATTGGGAAAACTACTCATGTACCAACTCCTTAGCTCAATGCTTTCTGGAATTCATAAACTCCAATGACCTGGATCAAGTTATCCACAACCCAACCAGGGGCAACAATATCCTAGACCTAGTCATTACCAACATGAATGACCAGTGTTCCACACCTGAAGTCAACTCCTCGTTGATCCTATCCAACCATAAGCTAATCACCCTTGATATCCACATCCCACCCCCACCCCCCACCCCCATTAAGGAAACCACAGTAAAAAATTCTCCAAAGCCAACTTCATGTTTCTTAAGACAGAAGTGGTGAACTTCATGACACCCATGCAGATGGACAATACAGTTACAACTCCTGAATCCTACACAAATGCACTCTATAAGCACTTACATGAGTGCATGGATCATGCTATCCCAAACAGAACCAAGACGCTATCCTCCAAAAAAAGGAAGCTAATCTGGTGGTCCCCTGCCATAAACAAACTGCACAACAGAAGGAAGAAACTGTTGCAAAATCCCATGAGTGGAGGAGCTCCCTGGTCAGCCTCAGTAAGAAGCTGAGATCCTTTATAAGATCCTCCAAAGCTAGCTATGAAAACAAAATCACCACTAATTCCAAGGACAACCACAAAGCATTCTATAGTGATGTCAAGAATCTCAATGGAAACACCCAGATCTGCTCTGAGTTACAGCACAAAGGCAAAAAAATTACAGAACCAACTGATATTGCCAACATCCTGGCAGATAGGTTCAGTGCTAACTTTACCCCCTGTCATGCCCTAAAGGGCCCATATCTATTCAGGAAGATTGCAGAGTCCCTGTAATCACAATTACGCAGATAAAAGCTGCAATCTCTAACGCCAAAAACACAGCATCCATGGGACCAGACAACATCCCAGGCTGCGTTTTACATGAACTTCAGAACAAACTTGTTCCCCACTTAAGCACCATGTTCAATAATAGCCCTGCATCAGGCTTTGTGTCCACTGCATGGTGCACAGCAACAGTTATCCCACTTCACAAAGAGGGATCCACCACTGATCCCGGGAACTATCGACCTATTAGCCTGACGAGCCTGGTCTGCAAGGCCATGGAAAGTATCATCATGGAACTCATAAACAAAGACATTGGTAACCTCCAAACTCTGGATCCCACCCAGTTCGGGTTTGTGAAAGGCAGATCATGCCTCCTGAACCTGATCGACTTCTTTGAGGCAGTCACCAAAACCGTAGATGAGGGTAAGGTGGTTCACACAGCCTATCTTGACCTCGTCAAGGCTTTTGACACCATCCCCCATTCTGGAATTATAGCTAAACTCACTAAACTAGGTATAAATCCCTACATCACAAGATGGGTTGCCAACTGGCTCACTGGCAGAACCCACACTGCAAAAGTTGCAGACTCCAAATCTGACCTCAAAGCATTGACAAGTAGAGTACCACAGGGTTCCGTCCTGGGACCTCTCCTGTTTGGTATCTTCTTATCTGAAGTACAGGCTAACACAGAAGGCCTCTGGCTAACGAAGTTTACAGATGACTGCAAACTAGGAGCCATAGTCAAGTCCCCAAATGATGTGAACATCCTACAGAAGGGCCTCGGTGAGACAGATGCCTGGTGTCAGAGACATGGCATCAAGCTCAATGCCAAAAAGTGCAGTGTCATCCCCTTTGGTAAAAACTCTGTACCCATGAACTACCACATAGGCAGCAATCTACTTAACACTGAATGCATGATAAGAGACCTGGGGACCCAGGTGGACAGTAGTCTTCCTTTGATAGTCACATTGCCACAGTGGTCAGGAAGTCCTTCTGCATGGCACACCTCATCATAAAAGGGTTCTCATCCAGGAAAAAAGAGGTCATTGTTCCCCTCTACTCGACACTTATTAGACCCATTATAGAGTACAACGCCCCTTTTGGAATGTACCTCACAAGATATCTGCAGCAGCTGAAAAGGCCACAGAAGTACCTCACAAAGAGGATTAATGGCCTCAAACAAATGCTCTACACTGACCGCCTCAAAAAACTCCAGTTTTATTCCGTAGCATATCGCCTACTCCGAGGTGATCTCTGCCTAACATATAAAGCTATGTCAAACCCAGAGCTGTTGGACATGCTACACCTAAAGAAATCCCAATCCCTCCGAGCTACACAGTCTAGGGACCTGAACATTGTCACCATGATAAACAGGACATGCTGGAGGGATAGATTCCTGTCCCAGAGACTTCCCATACTCTGAAACAGGCTACCCATCTATGTCAAGCAAAGTTCTTCATTAGCACTCTTCAAGAAAAATCTTGATGAGTGGATGGGGAAATAGGAAATACACCCCGGAGATCACTTCTGTGTCTCTGCTCGACAGTGGCAAGGAAAATAACTTTCTTAGGTGGCGTAAGCCAGGGAACCTTATTGGCTAGGCTTACGTAGGTCCTTGGGCTGATAGCCTAGTACCTACCTATGAACCTATGAAGAAGTAGTGTATGTAAAACTAGCCAGGTAGAGGTTCTACTGTCAACAAGGGCAGGTCATGAGTGTGTGTGTGTGTGTGTGTGTGTGTGTGTGTGTGTGTGTGTGTGTGTGTGTGTGTGTGTGTGTGTGTGTGTGTCTGTGTGTGTGTGTGTGTATGTATATACCCTTACAGCAGTCTAACTGTGTTATGGCCACCAGCATATCTCTCAAACTCTCACAGAAAGATATCTGGTTAAAGCCATATGGAAAAGTGGGGCAAAGGCCAAACCTTCATATATTACTGTGGCAAGCATGGAAAGTAGATACCAGAACAGGTTGTGTATTTGAATGCACTTTCCAAAGGGTATGTGTTGTGACATGACAATATCTGTCATTAATCTGTAATGTTAGTCTGTCATGATTTTCCAACAATTTGCCAGGAAACCACAAAGTTATGACAAATGGAAAAATATGTGGCAAATATTCTGCAGACATACGTAGAGGTCAGAGGTATTGCCACCATTTGTACCACCCTGCAGATTTCAGTCCATGTTTGGCAAGGTGTGACCTGTGCCGACAACTGAAAAAATACAGAGGTCCAGAGAGTGTAGAAAAACATTTCATTAAGTTGTCTACTAATTGCATAGGGCAGTTATTGCCCATCAGAAGCACCTGAATGTTATGACAAATGGCATAAGCTAAGGTAATGTCACACAAAGAAGGTGTCATAGTAGCAAACCAAAGGAAGTCATGTGTGTTGCACTTGCTGTGGGTTTGGCATGTCCTGCCAACTGTCACGTTACAAGATGTGTTCCACAGTCCACATTTGATAAGGTGGCAACCACAATCTGTGTCACCTATGTGTGTGCAATATGTAGACATGTGAAGGCCCTGTGATTACCTGCTGCCCCCAATGACCCACATGTATATAGGCATGAATGCTAACTGCCACCACCCACATATGTAGGTACTGCCTAAGGCTGTGCCAACTGTAAGTATTGTTCAGTCTGTCATTAAGACACAAACTGCTGTTAACACACTGCAATGGGCAATACATTTGGACAACAGTGTCAGCATATCATACAGCAAGGACATGGCCACAGTATTCCCCATATCAGCACCAACCCCATAAACACACAGACTGCGATGACAGACCTTTGTACTCAGGATAACAACAATGTTGCGTTCAGGCAACAAGTAGTGGCAGTGGTCAGAAAATGCGTGTATGTGGTAAAGGGACCGTATCCAGACAAATGGTGGACATTACCTCTGAATAGTCCTCAGTTAGTACAACAATACATTAGCATCATGGCCCGTCTGCTATGCACCTATGCACACATCTGTAGAAACTGTAAAGGCTATGTTAACACCCACAAAGTCAGCCATGGCTCTCAACACCTGTTCCACACAGACTACCTGTAATCAGTACTACCCCACTGGTTATCAGTCAGGTTGTCCACAGGTGTCTGTGGCATGCCTAGTTGTCAATGTTATGCTCAGCCCTTCAACAGCTGCCCCATATATGAGACTATAACTCTATGAGCATTAATGGCACGAGAGGCCTGCATCGCATATGAGACAGCAAAAACACATGCTGGAGAGTTAGGCTTGGCTCCCAGAGGCTGCCTTGTGTCAGGACTACTCCCCAAACATGTAAAACACAGCACCATGCATACTCTCATCAACTGCATCAAGGTTGAGTGGAGGGGAAAAACAGCATCTCTCTTTTTTTATTTCTCCAAGTCTTTTGGATTTCTAATACCATGACAGGAATGGACCCCATTCCTAAGTCAAAGTTTGATTATAGTTCATGAAATTAGTATTGTTTCACTCTTTGATGTTAGCCAAAAGTGCTCTTCACAGCACCCGCAATGTGCCCAGTAATGACTCCTTCTACAATTCATACTGCATTACATGAATTGGTAACATATCTAAATAAGATTATAAATTCTTTTTTATAAGACCAGTCGCTCCTACTACTATTGGAACTGTCTGGGTATCTTTCTTCCACATGGCTCTCATTTCTACCTTCAGATCAAGGTATTTTATGACTTTGTGTCTCTCTGTATGCAAGACACTGTAGTCACTAGGTGTGGCGATTTCAATGATCAATGCTACTTTTGTCTTCTTTTCTTGGACCACTATATCCAGTTTTCTAGCATCTGTCTTTTGAATTGTTGGTATTGGGTGATCCCATGTGATATCAACTTCATCATTTTCTATGATTCTTTGTGGCACATGTTTCCAGTGTTTTTCAGCCACTTCGATACAATAATGTTCGCACAATCTCCAGTGTAACAGTCTTGCCACATTATTATGCCTTTCAGTATACAGTCCCTCTGCCATTAGTGTGTCTCAACCAGCAGGTGTGTGACTGTTTCCAATTCGGTTTTATAAAACCTACATATGTCTGTTTCTCCCACATGTTCAATGTATTTCTAAACCAGCGTGTACACAGCCTACTATCTTGGACTGCATAACCTTTCATTTCTTGATGTGAATTCACCTGTTCTTAACCATTCCTGTTTGTTCTTGATCAACATGAGGCTCTTCCAGAAGTTCTATATACTTGCAACTATATTTATGTTTTTTCCACATTTGCTGCCTTCTCATCGGGTCCTTCATCTTGTATTCTTTCTTTTGTTTTTTAGCACATTCAGTTGCTGCCTGTTTTTTATCTACTTCTATTTTAATTTCCATTCCTGCTTGACGTTATTATGCTTCTGCTAAATTAAGCAGAGATGTCATCTTAGATTTATTCTCCTCTTGCTTCAAAACTTTCACTACATTTGGATCCTGTGAAGTCAGCTGATATGTGTGGAGTCCCATGATTACAGATCTATACATGTAGTCAATTTTAAGGAGGCCCATTACTCCTTCGGAATGGGGAATATATAATCTTGGTATACACTGATTTTTGTAAATCATTTGGTAAGCACGAAGCATCCTTCTTGTTTTAATATCCAATCTATCCAGTACTTTTTGGGGCCAGTCAATCACTCCAAAACTATAAGTTAGGACAGGAAGAGGAAACTGATTTATGGCTTGGATCTTGTTCCTAGAAGTCAATGTTGTTTTCAGGATTAATTTAAGTCTTCTAAAGTACTCCTTACTGAGTTTTATTCGCATTTGTTCAGGTTTTATTGCGGATCCTTCATCAATTCCCAAGTATTTATACACTCTCTCTTGCTCAAGTTCTTTTATATCACATTCTTGTCCCAAACTGATGTTTTCCTGGTGCTGCAGTTTTCCTTTTTTAAAGGTTGCTTTTGCACATTTATCAAGACTAAATGACATTCCAATATCATCTGAAAACGTTTTGACAACCTGCAGCTGTGCTTTCAGTTCCTCGTCTGATGAGCTATACAGTTTTACATCATCGACAAAGAGAAGATGAGAAGTCATTAGACTTTGTTGTTTTCTAGAAGCCGAATTGTAGCCAAGGCCTAAGCTGTTAAGTAAACAGCTTAATGGATTAATAGCAAGGCGGAATAGCAATGGTAACAAAGAATCACCCTGGAATATCCCCCTTTGGATTTTTATCCCTGGGATAATAATCTGTCCTTTATCATGGCTTCATTGCAAAGTGGTCTGCAACTGTTTCATGGTTACTGTAATGTAATCAATCAGTGTAGGGTGTATCTTACACATTTTTAAGCACTCTTTTATCCATGAATATGGGATACTATCAAATGATTTTTTTGTAGTCAATCCATGCCGTACTTAGATTCTTCCCCTTTTTACAGTTTTCCACTATAACTCTGTTTAACAACAAATGATCCTTTGTTCCATATGAGTTTCTTTTATTGCCCTTTTGTTCTACTGCCATAATTGAGTTTTCTTCTAAGGGACTATAAACTCTGTCAGTGTTAATTCCCGTGTATAATTTATTCGTCGTCGGAAGACAAGTTATTGGTCTATAATTTTTAGGGTAGCTTGCAGGTTCACTCTTAAGTAAGAGCATTGTTTTTCCTGTCATTAACAAGTGCAGTGTCTGTTCTGGGTGTGCATATAAATAGTTCTTACACAAGGCATGATCCTCGTGCAAAGAAGTTAATACTTTAAGCCAAAAGTTAGGTACTGCATCCGGGCCTGGGGTTTTCCTTAACTTTCTTAACTTTGTCTCTATCTCTCTGGCTGTTACTTCATCCCATTTCATATCCTGTACCTTTGAACTTCTTATTCTTTCTTTTACTTCTTCTATCCATTTAGCATCATTGTTATGTTTCACAGGATCTTCATAGATACTTCTCCAAAATGTATCTACTTCCTCTTTTTTTGGCGGTCTTTCAATTCCTTTTACCTTATTTCCCAATCCTCTATAAAACTTTTTTTGGGTCATCAATAAATTGCTTATTTTGTGCTTTTTCCTTATATTTATCTTTGTATCTTCTAAGTCTTTCTGCCTGTTTTGAAATTTTCAGTTGATCTCCAGTAGTGCTTAACAGATCCTGGTCTGTTCTAATACAGTGCATTGCTTTTATCACATCTATCTTTCTTAGTATTTTTGTTGATATGTTCCCTTATCTATAATCTTCTAATTATGACACTTCTTGTCTTAGCTGCTTTATAGTTTTCTCTATTCGATATTTCCATGATGGTATTCGCTTTCGCCCCCTCTTTTCCCTTGCTACCCTGTGTTCCTGTGAAAGAACTTTATCCGTTATTAATTTAGCAGCACAGTAATATATTCTGTTTACTTCTGTTATATCACATGGATCTCTATGGACAGTCCTAATTACTGTGTTCATTTATTTTATCAAGCTTCTGACTTTTGGGGTTTTACTAACCTTCTGCAATCTATTTCTCTCATTGATCTTGATATATCTGTGTTTGTCTATTAAATCAAGCAACTCTTCTCTTAACTCCTTTTCTTCCATACTGAGGACACATCACTTGTTTTCTGTTTCCTTCGGGCATTCTATAGAAAGTTCTATAGCATCTTCCTGTGGCACATTCTCTTCAATTTCATCCTGTCATCTGTTTTTCTGTCATATGGGAACTTACTGGCCTATCATTTCTCAACATTGACTGCATCAGAGTTTCCACAGTTTCCTGTTACTTTTCTTGCTGTCTAGCTTCAAATGAACATTTATACTGGTTTCCTGTGGAAGGTTCCAAAATATCTTGATATGGCACCTGACCAACTGCTTCTTGTTCCACTGGTTTCCCCTTAATTTGGATATCCATTTCTCTATCCTGTTGTGGTGCTTTCTGCATTTGATTTTCTACACTGAATCCTTCTCTTTGCAGCTGTTCCATTACCTCAGTGTCTATTTCTTTGAATTCTCCATTACTAATCTCTTTTTCAACTTTTGGTCTTAGTCTTCTTATTTTTTGTATTGTAAAGTTTTCCATATCCGGATTCCTTTGCCTATATTTTTCTTCAAATATCTTTGGTGCTGCTCTTTTTGTATTGGTTAGTTTTGCTTTCTCCTTTGCATAAATATTACAACATATTAAATGTCTTTTCCTTTCCCCTGTCCATATTTCTTTTTCACACGTCTCCTGATCTTCTTGCTTTTCCTTATTCTGGGGACTCACTCCATCATGCTGTGATGTAGTCTGTTTTAGACCTTCTACATTAATTCCTTCACTTCGCAGGCACTCCATAACTTCAATTTCTATTTTTTTACCTTCTGCTTTACTAATCGTCTTTTCTACATTACACCTTTGTGCTATTAATCTTTTTATTGTGAAATTTTCTATATTTGGATGCCTTTACCTGTATTTTTGTTCAAATATCTTTGGGACTGCCTTCTCTATATTAATTAACTTGGCTTTCTCCTTTGCATGAATATTGCACCATATCAAATATCTCTTTCTTTCCCATGTCCATATTTTTTATATTTTTCAAATATATCTAGGGTTTGTTGTTTATACTTTCTCACTTCCTCAGAGGTTTCTTTTTCCAAAATGATCAAATTATCTTGATCTATGTACTGTTTTTCAAATGTCTGTTGTATTAATGAACACAAATTTTTATTTGAAGCTTGTGACAGTTTTTCCTGCGGAAGTATTTTTCTTTCCTCTAACTTCTTTCTTAATTGTTTTGTATATCTTGTGTCTGGCAATTCTGTTTTTTACATAATAGTAACAATACATGATTTCTTTCTTATTCTTGATAGTCCACTCTATTGTCTTTATGGCTTTTGTTTGTGTGGGAATGTGATCCTGGCAGGTCCCACCAGGGACATGGATCCAGTAAGCAGGAGTCACCAGCAGGGAGTAGCACTGCATCTGGACTCAGCCATGGTGGTTTCGGTGATACTCTCAGCAGGCCCAGTTCCCGTGTTTGTGTCAAGAGACAGTGAACTGTACACTCTGCCATGTACAGCCTACAGTTTTCCAAAATACCCCTGTGTAGGGTGCCCACATGGCATGACTGTGTGCATACAAACACACACACATCACCATCACCATCACCATCACAAAAGTCACCTACACACACACACACACACATACACACACACACACACACACACACACACACACACACACACACACACACACACACACACACACCATCCCTGCACTGCCCATATAATGAACACCCCCAAAAACACACACACATGATGTCAACCATGTGGCCCAGCCTAGGCTTCTGGCAAAATCACACAACACCCTGTGCATATGATGATACCTGTGCCACATCCATGCCATCCATACCATTGATGCAGGGACATGCTTATATGGGTCTGATGCATGGGGTTTCTTTAGTAGAGTGTAGCTATTTCATGCTGTGTAAGGTGTTGTCATCTGGCATTTGTAATGGGTACACATCAGAGTGTGTGTGTACCTTTTCAGCCATGATGCATTATTGATGTTAGTAACACTTTGTGAATGTGTTCTCACTTGCTGTACTCTGTTTGTTCCTGGTGTGTGTGTGTGTCAGCAGGATGTGGCCCTGCAGACATCACCAACAAGGGGTATGGCAGTGTAGTAACACATTGACCATGTCATTGTCGGGGTACAGCTGTATCGGCAATCATTTCCCAGGTCTGTCTAACAGTTTGTGCTTGTACCTCACAGCTTATAGGGCTGAGGGGTTGTATCTCAGTCTATGGTGGTTGCCATCAGCTTTAGTATAGTGGACAATGGTAAGTGTGGTGCCTGGAACACACCTCGGATTGCTAACACCCTCAACCCCAGAGGATGTTGTGTCGAACAAACACACTGAGAATACTGTTCACATATGCACACACACACAGACACACACACACATATATGCATGCACAGGACCACAGTTACCAGTGTTGTGTTTGAAACCCCTACCCATCAAGTTGTGGTACCACACTATTATGCGGTCATTGCAGATGGCACAGGACTACTAGTGTGATAACTGTTACAAGGTACCTGTAAGGTGAATAACATCATGTGCATTGTGGGGTATGGCAGTCGTGCCTGTACTGGGTGAGAGAGTACTCATGATAGTGCCACATACAAGTCTACATACTCACAACCACTACTATTCACACCAATGTGCGTGCAGACACACACACACACACACACACACACACACACACACACACACACACACACACACACACACACACACACACACACACATACACTTGCCAGTACTGACATTAGCAGACAAACCTATCTTGTTATTCATACTATACTATTCCATACTGTTGCACAGGGCTTATAGGGCTGATGAGTATCTACAGATACCACTATGGTTGATGTGAGCAGTGGACCTCATACAGTAGCCTTAGGATTATGTACTGTGTGTACCATGGAATGAAATATGAATACATGCTCATCCAATGGATGTCATTCACACACAAACACACAAGATACTCTTCTCTTACACACATTTGCCAAGACCGGGAGTAGAACCCTTACATGCCTACCTACCTATTTATTGTTACTACATTGTTATGCATTTATTGCAAGCACCAAGGAGGTTATAGGGTGACACTTGTCTAAAGGTACTTCTAAGGAGAGGGACATCACCAGGCCTTGCAAATTATTACAATGGGTGATGTACTGGGTGAGAGAGGCCACAAAATACTGTAACCTACACATATACACACTTGCACACAATAATGCACACGCATGCGCACACACACACACACACACACACACACACACACACACACACACACACACACACTCACACACACATTTGCCAGGACTCATATTAGAACCTTAGAACCCCTAGCTATGTAGTTATTGGTATTATAGTGTTATTCAGTTACCACATGCACCACACAGCTTATAGGTTGTGGAGTGTCCCAAGGTACCTATATAGTGAATGACATCTACAGCACTTGTAAAGTATAGCAATGGTAGTTTTACTGGGTAAGATGGGCCACCAACTACTTTCTCCCACATGTTTACACAGTCACAAAATCTTTCAGACACACTAATGCACACGCACATTTTACAGTACTGAAATCCATGGGTTCAAAGAATCATAGGTGTGTATGTGGCAAATGGCCATGGAGGCTTTACAAGGCTAGTCCACAGGAATACACTGGCATCATGTCACCTAATGATAGTCCTCAGTGTGTCTACTGAGTATAGTCGCTGTAGGGATCCCCAGGGTGGTTATTCTGTTCCCCATCCACTCCTCCTGATTTCTCTTGAAAAGGGCCAGTGATGTGCTTGGCTTAACATGTATGTTGTGTCTATTCCATAGCATGGCCAGTCTCTGGGTTGTGAGCCTGTCCCTCCAGCATGTCCTGTTGATTGTGAGGATGGAGTTACGGTATCTGGGGCATGTTGTGTGGACAGACTGGTTTCCTCAGATATAGCATTCCTGAAAGTGTTGGGTCAGACATGGCTGTGTATGACAGGTAGAGATCACACCTAAGTAGCCAATATGAGACAGAGATTAATTGCAGTTGTTGGAGTCTGTTCATCTGGGGCAAGTGTGTAGTACCTAAGATCCTCTTTGTGAGGTACATTTACAGCCTCTCCTGTTGTTGCTGATGTCCAGTGGGGTACATGACAAATGTACACATTGATTGGCCTACTGAGGGGAGTGTACGGGGAAGCACCCAGATTCAACATCCTGAGTCAGAAGTAACACATGGAAGGACTTTCAGAAGACAGTGGCACTGTGGTGGTCACCATCAAGATCACTGTCAACCTCTGTTCCCAGTTCCATTATACCAACATCAGTGTTCAGTGGACTACCATCAATGTATTACTTTATGAGAGCCATGTCATACCCAAAGGGGATGGAGGCATATCATCTGGCATTGAGCTTATGTCCACGGTTCTGATAACACTCATAAGTCTCAGAGAGGCCTTTGTGAAGGATGTTAACCTTACGTGGGGGGTAATAATAGCACCCACCTTGTAGTCATCTGCAAACATTGTCAGCCAGGCCGCCTTTGTATTGCGCTGGTCCTCAGAGGTGTGGATCCCAAACATGAGGGAACCCAGGTCCACAACCTGTGGGACTCCACTCGTGACTGTTCAGCAGTCTGACATGGAGTCCGCTGCTTTCACACTGTGGGTTCTATCTGTGAGCCGGTTTGCAGGCCACCTACTGATGTAGGTGTGGCTGCCAACCAGAGTGTGTTTGTGTATGATCCCTGAGTGGGGAGTGATATCCAAGGATTAGATGGGCAGCCTATCTTGTTATCAATTCCGCACTGTCACATAGTTATTGCATGTGACACAATGATTATAGGGCTGCAGAGTGTCTACAGGTCCCTCTACACTGGATGACAACTGTGGGCCTTGTAATGTGGACACTGGGACAAATATTATGTGGGCAATAGCAAATAGTAGCAAAACCCACCCCACAACGGATATGGTTCTCACACAAATGCACCAACCCTCCCACTGGCAGGATACTGTTCACACACACAAACACACACACTTGCATGGATTGAGGTTAGAACCCCTACCTATCTATTTATTGCTACTACAGTGTTATGCATTTATCACGTGAACCACAGAGCTTATAGGGTGAAGGCTGTCCAAAGGTACTTCTAAGATGAAGAACATCATCAGCCCTTGTAAAGTATGGCAATGGGTGATGTACTGGGTGAGAGTGGCCACAAAATACTTTAAACTACACATATACATGGACACATTTTCCAGATCTGGGATTAGAACTCCTACCTAAT
>NC_056744.1:1270674431-1270699431 GCF_019279795.1 Protopterus annectens
TTCTGTTCTGGCCTGGTCTGTTTTCCAGTCCATGGTTGGGTAATATAAGTCAGACAGGATCAGGGTGACAGGCAGACTCCAGATAGATTTGTAGGGGATAAGATATGTTTGCCTATAGCTACCGGTGCTTTGCATAGGGGTCTGCTCAAAGGTTGACTGCACTTGGAGGATCTTGTATGTGTCAGACTGTTTGACTAGCCTGGAAGTGTGTGTCTGACATATATGTATAGCCTACCTCATTTTGCTTGGCTGGCCACATTTTGGGGTAAGGATGTTGCATAGGATGAGTGATAAGGGAAGGGTGTATTACTCCCCATGGCTGTGGGCCAGGGTTCTGTGGGTGCAGGCATGTCACCATCTTCCAGGGTTAGGACTGTCTGCAATGAGTGCATTCCCATGTTTAGACTCTTAGCCCTGCCTGTTGACTGTGCAGAGTATCACAGAATGTCCACATTCATGACTCATATATCTTGGTTATAAAAACAAGTGTGGTTTTCAAGGAAAAGTGTTTTGCAAGTCACTCAGGGTTGAAGTCAGATATTACTGACAGTTGACATTGCAGTTTCTGACTTCGTACCCATCAGACATTCCATGCTATTGTAATCATTCCATCAACTTTATTACATTACTAGAGCAGTATGTCAAAGGCCACTACAGATATCATCCACCTTAAAAGCACAGTTACACATTTTCTAACACAAAGGCACTGTTGCACATGCAATAGTCATGTCAGTTTGTATTGTACATAACTAGACAGGTAGGTCATCTAATCAGAAAAGTGTCAACTCTGTTCGCATGTATGTTTCAATGCATGTCCCCATACAGCTGTGTGTGCGTGTTTGTGATGGCTCTACCATGTTAAAGGTCTATGAACACCCCATTGGCAATCCTAACAGACCCTGCAATTGTCACCCACCTGAATAGTAGTGGCAGACACTGCAACACTATAGTAGCTCTGTAGTACTTGTGTTATGTATATAGCAGTAGTGTATGTAAAACTTGCCAGGTAGAGGTTCTACTGTCAACAAGGACAGATCATGAGTGTGTGTGTGTGTGTGTGTGTGTGTGTGTGTGTGTGTATGTGTGTGTGTGTGTGTGTGTGTGTGTGTGTGTGTGTGTGTGTGTGTGTGTATCCCCTTGCAGCAGTCTAACTGTGTTACAGCCACCAGCATACCTCTCAAACTCTCACAGAAAGACATCTGGTTAAAGTTATATGGAAAAGTGGGGCAAAGGCCAAATCTTCATATATTACTGTGACAAGCATGGAAAGTAGATACCAGAACAGGTTATGTATTTGAATGCACTTTCCAAAGGGTATGTGCTGTGACATGACAATATCTGTCATTAATCTGTAATGTTAGTCTGTCATGATTTTCCAACAATTTGCCAGGAAACCACAATGTTATGACAAATGGAAAAATATGTGGCAAACTGTTAAATAAAATCAAGAATTCAATACACAGGAGGTTCAGGTTCAAAAGTTTACTAGTGTACACCAGGAGGCAAAAAACATACAAGTACAGAATTTTGTCTACCATGAAACAGGAAGTGTATAGATTTTATAGTCTTTACATTCAAGTTGTGTCCACCTTACTGACGTGGTATGTCACAGGGCATCTACATCACATAAAACTGCTGATGCTGTATATTTTTAAAAAGTTTTCCTCTGGTAACAATACGGCCTTGCTATCCACCTGGTCAGACATAATGTCTTTCTGTAAAGTTACTTCTTCAAGGTTTCACATCAGTTCGAATACAATAGCAGATTCAATTTTCTAATACACATCTTTGTTCACTGTAACACTTTCCCACCAGCTGCATGCTATCTTAGTAACACATATACAAGGCCAAATCATCCCAGCAGGAAAGAGCAGAAGATTTCATTATTTCACATATTTAATTTCCTGACCCAGCAGATAATCACTTGTGAAAAGCATAAACATTAAAACTTGCTAAGCTAGCAACTGCCAGGGTCAGAGGTCAATTTGCTACAAGCCACACTGCAGTTTCAAAACTACTTGCATTTACACATGAATTTATCCTTTATGTTATATGATTAATAGAGTAAAATGCATTACATACTACTTTGTTTTTAAACTAGCATTTCACATATATGCAAATACATATTTTTCTAACATTTTCCCTCCTATTAATACTTTTTATTCTATTTTGAAGTATGTATATTGTCATTTCATCTCCCAACCTTTTCCACTAAGGATTTTCAGCTAGGTGAGTCATTCGATCTATACTTCAGAAAAAATGTCGTCTGAGATCAATTTTTCAATCTCAGTATCTTGGTACAAAGTTTCAGTAACAGATACATCAATAAAATCCTTGATTAGTCTTTTCATGCAGGGAATTCCACAACAAACAAATGCTCCTATTAGGAGTATACCCACACAAATGGCAATCAGAATATTCATTAGGATGGAACCCCACCCCCCAAATAGATTCTGGAAAAAGTTCGTCAGTGGGTTTGGGCCTGGTTCAGTCATGGCTGATACTTGCTGAATTACCTCTAGGTGGTTGTTAATTTCATGCCTATTGTCTGGTATGTACGCACAGCATTCTTCTTTGATAAGCGCGCACGTACCACCTCTCGCCACTAGGGTGAAGTCAAGAGCCATTCGATTTTGTAGCACAACAGTTCTCATTGCATTCAGTTCATCAGTCACCAGCTCTAGGGCAGAGAAAGTTGCATTACTCATTACTTCGAGAAGTTTTGACAACTTCCTCAGCTCCCAGATCAATTTGACTGCTCCATATGCTGGGAATATTCCTGCCCAAGATATAACACTGTCACTCAAGTCCATATGAGTCAATTTACTTTTGTCTTTCACATTATTATGGTCTTTCCAGCCAGCTTCGATCTGTCCAACTGGATTTACAGGTTTTTCGACTGGACCTCCAGGTTTCCGAGCTACTTCTCTCACGTTTCGTATCTTACCCAAAGGTAATTCTGCAGTATGTCTTATTGCCGGAACCAGATAACCCAAAAAACAACTGCCGGACCAATTCTCAGGTAACCATTTATATGCTTTTTTCCCACAAATAAAATAACAGTTTTCTACTTTAGTACTAATACGCATTAACCCTGCATGAAACATTTTCTGATCTATAACTGACAATTGTTTAAACAAAACAGGATTCTTGCGAATGTCATTCACGGTTGTTTTCAGTGAGTTCAAATATGAGTCATAATTAGTATTGCAAAGAATATTGCCATTACTATTCTTAATATAACACCGGTAAGATATGGTTATATTACAATTGCTCCAGCCCACCTGGAGAGAATCATTTTTGTAAAAACATACAATTCCTTTTTGTGTGACAGGTAAAAATAAAGCTATTTTGTCCTGTGATCTCACAGTTCCTGTATCAAAGAGTAAATTCTCCCAAGTTTCATTTATCCCCAAAGGGACAGCGGACATTATCAGTCCTCCATATGCTGTTGATATAGCTGTACAAACCCAGCAATTTGAAATGTTCATAGTCTCTGCATATACACGCTTCTTGGCTAGGTATGTGTTAAAATTTGGATGCCAGTCTATAGACGTTTCGTCACGCCTTCCCACTTTCACTTGTGTGGTTGAGTGTAGGAAAAACCACAACAAGAGGAAAATTGTCACAATTATAGTCAATGAATGTATACTCAGCAAAATGATTATGCAACATCTCTGGGGTTGATCTAAATTTCTATTCGCTTTGTTTTTGGCCATCTTGCCCTTGTTGTATATCGGTCACAAAGTTTTTATCAAGTTGAAAGTTCTTTACCAGTTTGCAGTGTGTCAAATGAACCCAGGATGTCCTCTCAGCCACTCTGACTGCAGTAGGCATTGCCAACAGTACCTGGTACGGTCCCTCCCACTTTGGACTCGCCCAATTCTTTCTTTTTGTCACTTTCAGCCACAGCCACGTCCTGGGGGCCAAAACTGCTTCCACCGGTCTGGTCTGTTCCTTATCTGAAAAAGAGTTAAACTGCAAAACAGATTTATTTGTTAACAGTTTCCTCATATAACTAGCTAATGAACTGTCAGCCTCTTGTTCTGTGGGCATGAGAGCTTTCCACTGAGGCACATAATATGCTCTCCCAAAAATCATTTCAAAGAGAGTCAAACCCTTCACATTTGGAACCATTCTCATACTCAGCAGTGCTAAAGGCAGACAGTGTATCCAATTCTTCTGGGTTTCTTCAACTAACTTCCTAAGTATATTCTTGAGGGTACCATTGTACCTTTCCACCAGTCCTGCTGACTGTGGGTGGTAGGTGCAATGGTTTTTCAAGGAGATACCAAAAAATCCCCCAAGTTGCTGGATTGTCTGGTTCACAAAATATGTGCTGTTGTCATTATAAATCCTTTCCTGAATGCCAAATCTAGGGATTACTTCTTTTATCAGGGCTTTTGCCACTGTTGCTGCATCCGGATTTTTGGTTGGAAAAGTTTCTACCCATTTAGAAAACATATCTACATTGACTGAACAATATTTCTTCCCTTCACACTTATTCAATTCTATGAAATCCATACAAATAGTATGGAACGGATACGGTGGTATAGGAAAACTTCCTTGCTTAGGTTTAAATGCCCCCTTTGCATGATGCTTGTTGCAAGTATGACAAGCTGCACAAAAATTTTTTGTATAGTTTGTGAATCCATATGTTTGAAATATTCGCTTTACTAACTGTACCATCCCCCCTGTTGAGACATGGCACTGCCCATGGCTCAACAAAGCTGCATATCTAAATAAATTAGATGAGAATATTGTTTTTTTCTCTTTGGAAATGTACAGTCCATTTTCAAGAATTGCGCCTTGTTTTTCCCATTTCTGTTTTTCTGCTTTTGTAGTAAGCGTCTGCATTGTTTTTAACATGTCTAAATCAAAAATCTCAGAGGGTTGTAATTCCTCATTCAAAAGTAAAGTTTCTGAGTCTGAGGCTGCTTGCTTTGCAGCTGCATCAGCTCGTGCATTGCCTTTCGAAATCTTATCCTGTTGTTTTGTATGAGCTACACATTTACAAATAGCTACTTTGGTAGGTAACTGAATAGATTCTAATAATTCCAAAATAAATTGTGCATGATTAATTGGTTTTCCACTAGATGTTATCATTCCTCTATTTTTCCATTGTTGCGCAAATACATGTACTGTAGAAAAAGCATACTGACTATCAATATATATGTTTACACATTTGTCTTTTGCTAAAGTACATGCCCATGTCAAAGCTATCAATTCTGCTGCTTGTGCAGATAAGTTATGTGGTAAGGATTGGGCTTCTAGAATTTCAGTGTCTGTAACTACTGCATACCCCACTAGATTCTTTCCTGTAGGGCACCTTCTGCATGAGCCGTCCATGTAATATGTCACCTCGGCATCATCCAAGGGCATATCTGTAAGGTCTTGTCTAGGCAAGGCTAATTGTTCAATTTCCTGCAGGCAGCTGTGCGGTGTGCCATCCGCAGGAGTTGGGAGTAATGTTGATGGATTTAATGGCGTGCATCGTTCAATTGTCATATGAGGTTGGCTCAGCAGTATAGTCATACATGAAAGATGTCTAGCAGGAGAGAGATATGCTACTTTTTCTTGCAGTAAAATTATTGCGACTGCATGAGGCACTCTCAATGTGAGAGGGTGGAATAACACCACTGAGGCCAAAGCCTGTACTGCCATTGCAGCTGCAACTACTGCCTGTACACAGTGAGGCAAAGATCATGCCACTGTGTCTAACTGCGATGAATAATAGGCTATGGGGCGTTGCTTGTCCCCATGTCGTTGCATCAGCACTGACATCATATATCCTTGCTTGCAATCTACGGTCTGAAAGAACCACTTGTGATAATTTGGGAGTCCTAAAACTAATGAAGAAGCTATCAACTGCTTCAACCTGCAGAAAGCCGTTTCTGCTTCAGGTGTCCATTGTAAAATATCTTGTGCTGCCATTGTCTTATATATCAAGTCAGTCAGTGGAGCAGATTCCAACTCATAATTTGGTATCCAGCTCCGACAGAAATTAGTTGTACCCAAGAAAGACATCATTTCCTTCTTGGTTGCTGGTTTGGGTGCTTGCAAAATTGCTGTTTTTCTTTCTTCATCTAATATTCTACCTTCATTGGATATTACATATCCTAGGTATCTAACTTGCTTTTTCCAAAGTTGTAACTTACTTTTGTTTACTTTGTGTCCTTGTGTTGCTAAAAATTTCAATAACGCTACAGATCCTCCCTGCATTGTTGCTGGGTGGGGGCCACTAGCAAGATGTCATCTAAGTAAAGTTGGATCTGACTACCTCCCGGTGGGGTAAACCCTGCCAGGTTGCTAGCCATTTCTTGTGCAAATATTGTTGGGCTCTCACAATATCCCTGTGGTAGTCGAGTATAGGTATACCTTTCACCCTGAAATGTAAATGCAAACCAATATTGACTATCAGGATGTATAGGTGTTGAAAAGAAAGCATTACTGATATCTACCACAGAAAAATATTTTTGTTGCGGTTTCAAATCGTTTAACAAAATATGTGGGTCTGGCACCGTGGGTGCTCTGGGTATCACTGCATTATTCACAGCTTGTAAATCTTGAACCATCCGCCATTCCCCGTTTGCTTTTTTAACAGGAAATAGGGGTGTATTACATGGTGAATCAGGAGATTCTACCAGTACTCCCTCTTTGAGTAATGCTGCTATTATAGGCTTGATTCCTATTTCTGCATCTTTTCTTAAAGGGTATTGTCTTTTCTGTGGTCTAAATGCTGATTTTGGTGTAATTATGACTGGTCCTGCTGTTCGAATAAGTCCTACATCTGACTTTCCTGTTGACCAAAGAGTCGTTGGAATTTCACATAAGGCTTTTTCTTCTTCTTCTAATAAAAATGCTAATCAGCTGTCCTCACTAGATTGTAAGTGTACAGCTGGATGTGTCTGTGTCAACCAATTCAGTTTTTGTTTCTGTATCCCTTGTTCTGACAGTTCTAAGTCAGTTTGTTTCTCCCATCTTGTCACCTTTTCTCCTAAGTCTGCCCATTTTACATTTTTGTTCTTTGTTAAGCTGACATGTGGTAATTGATTTGATCTATATAATGCAAGGAATTCTTGAGGTAATGAACAGCTAACTACACTGTTCCCCTCAGTATCCCAGTACAAAGTACGTAAAACCAATCTAGTTGCACGATTTCTGAACAATTCCTGCTCATACTCTCTATCAGGTCCTGGTGTAGTACAGTAGTATAGAGTACAGTGTAACAAATGCTGTTGATCCCTGTCAAGGGAGGGGGCTTTACTGATGGCTACATTCATCAGTTCCTCGGTTACTGCCCCTGGACCAGTCGTGACTAGGTCCTGGCTGTACCAGTAAAAAGTTTCTCCCTCTGATCACACTACAAAGGTATCCATTTGTCTCTGCACCTCCATACTTTGCACAGTTGGAACTACTGCTATGCCAAATATCTGCATAAGGTCCCTGCCCAATAGGTTCACTGGACACTTTGCAGAAACAACAATTTTACTTCTTTGGGTCATACCTGAAACAGGATCAGTTATTGCTATATCATGGGAAAGTGGTTCCCTGTATAGCTGTCCATTTGCGGCTTTTACCAGTATATAATCAGGTGATTCAGAATGTTCCAGTAACTTGGAGGGGTGTATCAGGGTCCATGACGCTCCTGAGTCACACAGGAATTTGACTTCCCTTCCCTCCACCAGAAGTGCAACTTCCGGTTTCGTATCTGCTAAGTAGAGCTCTAGGCTCAATAATGCTAAATCCAAAATTTCACTTTCTTCATCCTCCATATCTACTTGCACTTCCTCTATTCCTTCTATCACATTTATATTTGTTTTCTGTTTATTAATTTCTTCTGATGAGTTCTGACTTTCACATGATATATCTTCACTATCATATAGTCAGTCCTCATCTCCCTTATCTTCTGTAATTACCTTTTTGTTCTGCTTACAATCCCTTGCTAGATGTCCCTTTTTCCTGCACTTGAAGCATTCACCTCTCTTTTTCCTCTCTTCAAAATCTTCTGATCGTTTGTCAGGCTGTTTATTTCCCTTGGCATTTTTCTTGCCCTTTCTACCTGACTGTAACACAAGTACTTCAGCTCCGTCTTCAGCAGTGAAGACTTGCGCCTTCTTTTTCTTCTTACTATTAAAGTGTCTTTCAGCATGTCTAGCGTATTCAAGTAAGGCTTGTAGCCTACCTGTTCGATGGTCTATCATATGCTTTCTAATGAAGCTACTGATAGGTGCACTGCAACCTTTCAAAAATGCATTTTTTAATTGTTGTTCATACGGGGAATCATTTGTTTGGTTTTCAGGAACCGTCATACCGCTATGATTATTAAAACATTCTAATAATCTAGCATAGTACCCATCTACTGTCTCATTTTCCTGTTGTATGCATTGATTAATGCAAGTCCAGTCTGCTCTAGGTTTCCATTTCTCAGAGATTCGGTCTGTAAGACCTTTCACTCTGTTGTCTAATTCTGCGTCACTATGTGGGAGTGGTTTGAGCTCTGCATTACGAGGATTCCAGGTGCCACAAATCATGTGCCAATCTGGACCTATAATTTGTCTTACTACTTTTTCTACTTCTTCCCCATTCAAGTGGTAACTCAATCTCATGCCTTGTAAATCTTCTAAAAATTTCTTAAAATTAACTTTCGGATGGGGGATTCCCTCAGTAGCTTTCCGAATATCCTCCGGTGTCCATGGTCTATATACCAAGAGTGTTGGGTCCTGCCCTTCCTGTCCTGCCTGAGGATTTGGGACCTCTATAAGTGGGCATATTTCTTCCTCACTCTCATCCTGTAGGTTTCTTTCTATTTGATATGATTCTACGTCCCTATGTATTTTACGTGTCCGGGACCTAGTTTCAATAGGATCTCTAACAAACAGTTGTGGTCTTGCTGAGACTTCAGGATAACGCAGAGGTGGACCAGCCTGTCCACTCACTTCATATCCTGAAAAGTGTAAAGGAGGGGGCAAGGGAGGAGGAGGAGCTGTTGCTATTACTAAGTTATTATCTTCTTTGTCTAAAAATAATGTTTTCGAATTTTTAATCTTCTGTTCTCTATGATTTGCTTCCTCAATCCACCTGTGTGCCTGAGGAATGCCTAATTGGCGTTGCTTTTTTGCCTGACCTCCCGCATCAGATTTAAGTTGCTTAAGGAGTTTAACTAGTGAAGTTTTATCTAGTTTACCATCAAATTCATATTTATTAATCCATTTTGTATAATACCTAACAATATCGAAACATTGTGATTGCGTGTATTTTGCGTCTTCGGTTAGGGGTGGATCTCGAGATGTTTTAGTGCACTGATTTCCCATGGTAAAAGAAAATGTTACGTAACCCTTCTTATTACGTGATATCAAAAGTTCAGTTCCTTTTCACAGTTTATCTAGAATAACTGTCTACCTTATTCTGTTACCCTGATCTATGACCAAATATACAGTACTTCCTTTTGTCCCTGATCTGCATAACAAATCTTGACAACAATATTTACTGTAACCTAGTCCCTGATCTAAAACAGAAATAAAGGCAAAATCTTCCTACCTGAGCCTCCGGTATTGAGTCGTCCAGGATCCGCTCTTCGGCCACAGATCAGAAAGTGGCCAGCCTCTTTAAACGACAATTAAGTCGGAGGTCTTTTCACCCAAGAAGAACCGTTTCGGTAACTTCTCCTGCACAGTATTCGACCATCGGTAGACTCTGATCTGCAGCTGTCCGAGGGATTTCCAGATAAGAAGAACCAAACTGTTAAATAAAATCAAGAATTCAATACACAGGAGGTTCAGGTTCAAAAGTTTACTAGTGTTCACCAGGAGGCAAAAGACGTAGAAGTACAGAATTTTGTCTAACATGAAACAGGAAGTGTATAGATTTTATAGTCTTTACGTTCAAGTTGTGCCCACCTTACTGACGTGGTATGTCACAGGGCATCTACATCACTTTAGCTTACAGTCCTCTATTCATAAAAACTGCTGATGCTGTATATTTTAAAAAAGTTTTCCTCTGGTAACAATACGGCCTTGCTATCCACCTGGTCAAACATAATGTCTTTCTGTAAAGTTACTTCTTCAAGGTTTCACATCAGTTCGAATACAATAGCAGATTCAATTTTCTAATACACATCTTTGTTCACTGTAACTTTCCCACCAGCTGCATGCTATCTTAGTAACACATATACAAGGCCAAATCATCCCAGCAGGAAAGGGCTGAAGATTTCATTATTTCACATATTTAATTTCCTGACCCAGCAGATAATCACTTGTGAAAAGCATAAACATTAAAACTTGCTAAGCTAGCAACTGCCAGGGTTGGAGGTCAATTTGCTACAAGCCACACTGCAGTTTCAAAACTACTTGCATTTACACATTAATTTATCCTTTCTGTTATATGATTAATAGAATAAAATGCATTACATACTACTTTGTTTTTAAACTAGCATTTCACATATATTCAAATACATTTTCTAACACAAACATTCTGCAGACATACGTAGAGGTCAGAGGTATGGCCAGCATCTGTACAACCCTACAAGTTGCAGTCCATGTTTGGCAAGGTGTGATCTGTGCCGACAACTGAAACAATATAGAGGTCCAGAGAATGTAGAAAAACAAACATTTCATAAAGTTGTCTACTAATTGCATAGAACAGTTATTGCACATCAGAAGCACCTTAATGTTATGACAAATAGCATAAGCTAAGGTTATGTCACACAAAGAAGGTGTCATAGTAGCACACCAAAGGAAGTCATGTGTGTTGCACAGGCTGTGGGTTTGGCATGTCCTGCCAACTGTCACTTTACTACAAGATGTGTCCCACAGTCCACATTTGATAAGGAGGCAACCACAATCTGTGTCACCTATGTGTGTGCAATATGTAGACATGTGAAGGCCCTGTGATTACCTGCTGCCCCCAATGACCCACATGTATATAGGCATGAATGCTAACTGCCACCACCCACATATGTAGGTACTGCCTAAGGCTATGGCAACTGTAAGCATTGTGCAGTCTGTCATTGAGCCACAAACTGCAGTTAACACACTGCAATGGGCCATACAGTGGGTATAGAATGGTGCCAAGTTCCTGGCCTCATGCTGAATGGAGAGAACAGTGTCAACATACCATGCAGCAAGGACATGGCCACAGTATTCCCCATATCAGCACCAACCCCATAAACACACAGACTGCGATGACAGACCTTTGTATTCAGGATGCCAACAATGTTGCATTCAAGCAACAAGTAGTGGTAGTGGTTAGAAAATGCTTGTATGTGATTCATCACATAGGTAAAGGGACCGTATCCAGACAAATGGTGGACATTACCTCTGAATAGTCCTCAGTTAGTACAACAATACATTAGCATCATGGTCTGTCTGCTATGCACCTATGCACACATCTGTAGAAACTGTAAGGGCTATGTTAACACCCACAAAGGTCAGCCATGGCTCTCAACACCTGTTCTACACAGACAGCCTGTAATCAGTATTGCCCCACTGGTTATCAGTCAGGTTGTCTACAGGTGTCTGTGGCATGCCTAGATGGCAATGTTATGCTCAGCCCTTCAACAGCTGCCCCATATATGAGACTATAACTCTATGAGCATTACTGGCATGAGAGGCCTGCATTGCATATGAGACAGCAAAAACACATGCTGGAGAGACAGGCTTGGCTCCCAGAGGCTTCCCTGTATCAGGACTACACTCCCCAAACATATCAAACACAGCACCATGCATACTCTCATCAACTGCATCAAGGTTGAGTGGAGGGGAAAAACAACATATCTCTTTTTTATTTCTCCAAGTATTTTGGATTTCTAATACCATGCTAGGAATGGACCCCATTCCTAAGTTGAAGTATGATTATAGTTAATGAAATTAGTATTGTTTCACTCTTTGATGTTAGCCAAAAGTGCTCTTCACAGTACCCGCAATGTGTCCAGTAATGACTCCTTCTGCAATTCATACTGTATTACATGAACTGGTAACATATCTAAATAAGATTGTAAATTATTTTTTATAAGACCAGTTGCTCCTACTATTATTGGAATTGTCTGGGTATCTTTCTTCCACATGGCTCTCATTTCTGCCTGCAAATCAAGGTATTTTATGACTTTGTGTCTGTCTACGCAAGACACTGTAGTCACTAGGTGTGGCGATTTCAATGATCAATGCTACTTTTGTCTTCTTTTCTTGGACCACTATATCCAGTTTTCTAGCATCTATCGTTTGAATTGTTGGTATTGGGTGATCCCATGTGATATAAACTTCATAATTTTCTATGATTCTTTGTGGCTCATGTTTCCAGTGTTTTTCAGCCATTTCAATACCATAATGTTTGCACAATCTCCAGTGTAACAGACTTGTCACATTATTATGCCTTTCATTATACAGTCCTTCTGCCATTAGTGTGTCTCAACCAGCAACAATGTGTGTGACTGTTTCCAATTCGGTTTTATAAAACCTACCCATGTCTGTTTCTCCCACATGTTCAGTGGACTTTGTAAACCAGCATGTATGCAGCCTACTATCTTGGGCTGCCAGTATTAACCTTTCATTTTTTGATGGGAATTCAACTCTCCTTAACCATTCCTGTGTTTGTTCTTGATCAACATGAAGCTCTTCCAGAAGTTTTCTATACTTGCAACTATATTTATGTTTTTTCCACATTTCTTGCCTTCTCATCTGGTCCTTCACCTTATATTCTTTCTTTAGTTTTTTAGCACATTCAGTTGCTGCCTAGTTTTTATCTACTTCTGGTTTGATTTCCATTCTTGCTTGATGTTGTTATGCTTCTGCTAAATTAAGCAGAGATGTTATCTTAGATTTATTCTCCTCATGTTTCAAAACTTTCACTACATTTGGTTCATGTGAGGTCAGCAGATATGTGTGGAGACCCAGGATTGCAGATCTATACATGTAGTCAATTTCAAGGAGGCCCATTACTCCTTCGGAATGAGGAATATATAATATTGGTATACACGGATTTTTATAAATCATTTGGTAAGCATGAAGCACCCTTCTTGTTTTACTATCCAATCTATCCAGCAATTTGTGGGGCCAGTCAATCACTCCAAAACTATAAGTTAGGACAGGAAGAGGGAACTGATTTATGGCTTGGATCTTGTTCCTAGATGTCAATGCTGTTTTCAGGATTAATTTAAGTCTTCTAAAGTACTCCTTACTGAGTTTTATTCGCATTTGTTCACGTTTTATTGCTGATCCTTCATCAATTCCCAAGTATTTATACACTCACTCTTGCTCAAGTTCTTTTATATCACATTCTTGTCCCAAACTGATGTTTTCCTGGTGCTGCAGTTTTTTAAAGGTAGCTTTTGCACATTTATCAAGACCAAATGACATTCCAGTATCATCTGAAAAAGTTTTGACAACCTGCAGCTGTGCTTTCAGTTCCTCATCTGATGAGCTATATAGTTTTAAATCATCGACAAAGAGAAGATGAGAAGTCATTAGACTTTGTTGTTTTCTAGAAGCCAAACTGTAGCCATGGCCTAAGCTGTTAAGTAAACAGCTTAATGGATTAATGGCAAGGCAGAATAGCAATGGTAACAAAGAATCACCCTGGAATATCCCCGTTTGGACTTTTATCCCTGGGATAATAATCTGTCCTTTATCATGGCTTAATTGCAAAGTGGTCTGCCACTGTTTCATGGTCACTGTAATGTAGTCAATCAGTGTAGGGTGTATCTTACACATTTTTAAGCACTCTTTTATCCATGAATGTGGGATACTATCAAATGCTTTTTTGTAGTCAATCCTTGCCATACTTCACCTTCTTACAGTTCTCCACTATAACTTTGTTTAACAACAAATGATCCTTTGTTCCATATGACTTTCTTTTATTGCCCTTTTGTTCTACTGCCATAATTGAGTTTTCTTCTAAATGACTATAAACTCTGTTAGTGTCAATTCCCATGTATAGTTTATACGTCGTCGGAAGACAAGTTATTGGTCTGTAATTTTTAGGGTAGCTTGCAGGTTCACTCTTAAGTAAGAGCATTGTTTTTCCTGTCATTAACAAGTGCAGTGTCTGTTCCGGGTGTGCATATAAATAGTTCTTACACATAGCTTGATACTTGTGCAAAGAAGTTAATACTTTAAGCCAAAAGTTAGGTATTGCATCTGGGCCTGGGGTTTTCCAGTTAGAGGCTTTTCTTAACTTTGTTTCAATCTCTCCCATTTCATATCCTGTACCTTTAAACTTCTTATTCTTTCTTTTACTTCTTCTATCCATTTAGCATCTTTGTTATGTTTCACAGGATCTTCATAGATACTTTTTTGGCAGTCTTTCAATTCCTTTTACCTTATTTCCCAATTCTCTATAAAACTTTTTTGGGTCATCAATAAATTGCTTATTTTGTGCTTTTCCCTGATATTTATCTTTGTATCTTCTAAGTCTTTCTGCCTGTTTTGAAATGTTCAGTTTATCTCCAGTAGTACTTAATAGATCCTGGTCTGTTCAATGTTACAGTGCATTGCTTTTATCACATCTATCTTTCTTAGTATTTTTGTTGATATGTTCCCTCTTCTATAATCTTCTAATTATGACACTTCTTGTCTTAGCTGCTTTATAGTTTTCTCTATTCGATATTTCCATGATGGTATTCACTTTCTCCCCCTCTTTTCCCTCGCTACCCTGTGTTCCTGTGAAAGAACTTTATCAGTTATTAATTTAGCAGCACAGTAATATATTCTGTTTACGTCTGTTATATTGCATGGATCTCTATGGACAGTCCTAATTACTGTGTTCATTTGTTTTATCAAGCTTCTGACTTTTGGGGTTTTATTAACCTTCTGCAGTCTATTTCTCTCATTGATCTTGATATATCTGTGTTTGTCTATCAAATCAAGCAACTCTTCTCTTAACTCCTTATCTTCCATACTGAGGGCACATCCCTTGTTTTCTGTTTCCTGTGGGCATTCTATAAAAAGTTCTATAGCATCTTCCTGTGGCACATTCTCTTCAATTTCATCCTATGTCATCTGTTTTTCTGTCATATGGGAACTCACTGGCCTATCATTCCTCAGCATTGACTGCATCAGAGTTTCCACAGTTTCCTGTTCCATTCCTTACTGTCTAGCTTCAAATGAACGTTTATATTGGTTTTCTTTGGAAGGCTCCAAAATATCTTGATATGGCACCTGACCAATTGATTCCTGTTCAACTGGTTTCCCTTAATTTGGATATGCATTGCTCTATCCTGTTGTGGTGCTTTCTGAATTTGATTTTCTACACTGAATCCTTCTCTTTGCAGCTGTTCCATAACCTCAGTGTCTATTTCTTTGAATTCTCCATTACTAATCTCTTTTTCAACTTTTCCTCTTAGTCTTCTTATTTTTTGTATTGTAAAGTTTTCCATATCCGGATTCCTTTGCCTATATTTTTCTTCAAATATCTTTGATGCTGCTCTTTTTGTATTGGTTAGTTTTGCTTTCTCCTGTGCATAAATATTATACCATATTAAATCTCTTTTCCTATCCCATGTCCATATTTCTTCTTCACATGTTTCCTGATCTTCTTGCTTTTCCTTATTCTGGGGACTCACTCCATCATTCTGTGATGTAGTCTGTTTTAGACCTTCTACATTAATTCCTTCACTTTGCAGGCACTGCATAACTTCAATTTCTATTTTTTTAACTTCTGCTTTACTAATTATCTTTTTCTACATTGCATCTTTTTATTGTGAAATGTTCCATATCTGGATGCCTTTGCCTGTATTTTTGTTCAAATATCTTTGAGACTGCCTTCTCTATATTAGTTAACTTGGCTTTCTCCTTTGCATAAATATTGCACCATATCAAATCTCTCTTTCTTTCCCATGTCCATATTTCTTTTTTATATTTTTCAAATATCTCTAGGTTTTGTTGTTTATACTTTCTCACTTCCTCAGAGGCTTCTTTTTCCAAAATGATCAAAATTTCTTGATCTATATACTGTTTTTTCAAATTTCTGTTGTATTGAACACAAATTTTATTTGAAGTTTGTGACAGGTTTTCTTGCGGACGTATTTTTCTTTTCTCTAATTTCTTTCTTAATCATTTTGTATATCTTGTGTCTGGAAATTCTGGGTCATCAATAAATTGCTTATTTTGTGCTTTTCCCTGATATTTATCTTTGTATCTTCTAAGTCTTTCTGCCTGTTTTGAAATGT
Organism: Protopterus annectens; assembly: GCF_019279795.1. Lineage (NCBI taxonomy): Eukaryota > Metazoa > Chordata > Ceratodontiformes > Protopteridae > Protopterus > Protopterus annectens. The sequence continues at coordinate 1,270,690,594 of NC_056744.1, forward strand.
TCAGTTTATCTCCAGTAGTACTTAATAGATCCTGGTCTGTTCAATGTTACAGTGCATTGCTTTTATCACATCTATCTTTCTTAGTATTTTTGTTGATATGTTCCCTCTTCTATAATCTTCTAATTATGACACTTCTTGTCTTAGCTGCTTTATAGTTTTCTCTATTCGATATTTCCATGATGGTATTCACTTTCTCCCCCTCTTTTCCCTCGCTACCCTGTGTTCCTGTGAAAGAACTTTATCAGTTATTAATTTAGCAGCACAGTAATATATTCTGTTTACGTCTGTTATATCGCATGGATCTCTATGGACAGTCCTAATTACTGTGTTCATTTGTTTTATCAAGCTTCTGACTTTTGGGGTTTTATTAACCTTCTGCAGTCTATTTCTCTCATTGATCTTGATATATCTGTGTTTGTCTATCAAATCAAGCAACTCTTCTCTTAACTCCTTTTCTTCCATACTGAGGGCACATCCCTTGTTTTCTGTTTCCTGTGGGCATTCTATAAAAAGTTCTATAGCATCTTCCTGTGGCACATTCTCTTCAATTTCATCCTGTGTCATCTGTTTTTCTGTCATATGGGAACTCACTGGCCTATCATTCCTCAGCATTGACTGCATCAGAGTTTCCACAGTTTCCTGTTCCATTCCTTACTGTCTAGCTTCAAATGAACGTTTATATTGGTTTTCTTTGGAAGGCTCCAAAATATCTTGATATGGCACCTGACCAATTGATTCCTGTTCAACTGGTTTCCCCTTAATTTGGATATGCATTGCTCTATCCTGTTGTGGTGCTTTCTGAATTTGATTTTCTACACTGAATCCTTCTCTTTGCAGCTGTTCCATAACCTCAGTGTCTATTTCTTTGAATTCTCCATTACTAATCTCTTTTTCAACTTTTCCTCTTAGTCTTCTTATTTTTGTATTGTAAAGTTTTCCATATCCGGATTCCTTTGCCTATATTTTTCTTCAAATATCTTTGGTGCTGCTCTTTTTGTATTGGTTAGTTTTGCTTTCTCCTGTGCATAAATATTACACCATATTAAATCTCTTTTCCTATCCCATGTCCATATTTCTTCTTCACATGTCTCCTGATCTTCTTGCTTTTCCTTATTCTGGGGACTCACTCCATCATTCTGTGATGTAGTCTGTTTTAGACCTTCTACATTAATTCCTTCACTTTGCAGGCACTGCATAACTTCAATTTCTATTTTTTTAACTTCTGCTTTACTAATTATCTTTTTCTACATTGCATCTTTTTATTGTGAAATATTCCATATCTGGATGCCTTTGCCTGTATTTTTGTTCAAATATCTTTGAGACTGCCTTCTCTATATTAGTTAACTTGGCTTTCTCCTTTGCATAAATATTGCACCATATCAAATCTCTCTTTCTTTCCCATGTCCATATTTCTTTTTTATATTTTTCAAATATTTCTAGGTTTTGTTGTTTATACTTTCTCACTTCCTCAGAGGCTTCTTTTTCCAAAATGATCAAAATTTCTTGATCTATATACTGTTTTTTCAAATTTCTGTTGTATTGAACACAAATTTTATTTGAAGTTTGTGACAGGTTTTCTTGCGGACGTATTTTTCTTTTCTCTAATTTCTTTCTTAATCATTTTGTATATCTTGTGTCTGGAAATTCTGGGTCATCAATAAATTGCTTATTTTGTGCTTTTCCCTGATATTTATCTTTATATCTTTTAAGTCTTTCTGCCTGTTTTGAAATGTTCAGTTTATCTCCAGTAGTACTTAATAGATCCGGGTCTGTTCAATGTTACAGTGCATTGCTTTTATCACATCTATCCTTCTTAGTATTTTTGTTGATATGTTCCCTCTTCTATAATCTTCTAATTATGACACTTCTTGTCTTAGCTGCTTTATAGTTTTCTCTGTTCGATATTTCCATGATGGTATTCACTTTCTCCACCTCTTTTCCCTCGCTACCCTGTGTTCCTGTGAAAGAACTTTATCAGTTATTAATTTAGCAGCACAGTAATATATTCTGTTTACGTCTGTTATATCGCATGGATCTCTATGGACAGTCCTAATTACTGTGTTCATTTGTTTTATCAAGCTTCTGACTTTTGGGGTTTTATTAACCTTCTGCAGTCTATTTCTCTCATTGATCTTGATATATCTGTGTTTGTCTATCAAATCAAGCAACTCTTCTCTTAACTCCTTTTCTTCCATACTGAGGGCACATCCCTTGTTTTCTGTTTCCTGTGGGCATTCTATAAAAAGTTCTATAGCATCTTCCTGTGGCACATTCTCTTCAATTTCATCCTGTGTCATCTGTTTTTCTGTCATATGGGAACTCACTGGCCTATCATTCCTCAGCATTGACTGCATCAGAGTTTCCACAGTTTCCTGTTCCATTCCTTACTGTCTAGCTTCAAATGAACGTTTATATTGGTTTTCTTTGGAAGGCTCCAAAATATCTTGATATGGCACCTGACCAATTGTTTCCTGTTCCACTGGGTTTTCCCTTAATTTGGATATTCATTGCTCTACCCTGTTGTGGTGCTTTCTGTATTCGATTTTCTACACTGAATCCTTCTCTTTGCAGCTGTTCCATAATCTCAGTTTCTATTTCTTTGACTTCTCCATTACTTATCTGTTTTCTACTTTTCCTCTTTGTCTTCTTATTTTTTGTATGGTTAAGTTTTCCATATCTGGATTCCTTTGCCTATATTTTTCTTCAAATATCTTTGGTGCAGCTCTTTTTGTATTGGTTAGTTTTGCTTTCTCCTGTGCATAAATATTACACCATATTAAATCTCTTTTCCTATCCCATGTCCATATTTCTTCTTCACATGTCTCCTGATCTTCTTGCTTTTCCTTATTCTGGGGACTCACTCCATCATTCTGTGATGTAGTCTGTTTTAGACCTTCTACATTAATTCCTTCACTTTGCAGGCACTGCATAACTTCAATTTCTATTTTTTTAACTTCTGCTTTACTAATTATCTTTTTCTACATTGCATCTTTTTATTGTGAAATGCTCCATATCTGGATGCCTTTGCCTGTATTTTTGTTCAAATATCTTTGAGACTGCCTTCTCTATATTAGTTAACTAACTTGGCTTTCTCCTTTGCATAAATATTGCACCATATCAAATCTCTCTTTCTTTCCCATGTCCATATTTCTTTTTTATATTTTTCAAATATTTCTAGGTTTTGTTGTTTATACTTTCTCACTTCCTCAGAGGCTTCTTTTTCCAAAATGATCAAAATTTCTTGATCTATATACTGTTTTTTCAAATTTCTGTTGTATTGAACACAAATTTTATTTGAAGTTTGTGACAGGTTTTCTTGCGGACGTATTTTTCTTTTCTCTAATTTCTTTCTTAATCATTTTGTATATCTTGTGTCTGGAAATTCTGGGTCATCAATAAATTGCTTATTTTGTGCTTTTCCCTGATATTTATCTTTGTATCTTTTAAGTCTTTCTGCCTGTTTTGAAATGTTCAGTTTATCTCCAGTAGTACTTAATAGATCCGGGTCTGTTCAATGTTACAGTGCATTGCTTTTATCACATCTATCTTTCTTAGTATTTTTGTTGATATGTTCCCTCTTCTATAATCTTCTAATTATGACACTTCTTGTCTTAGCTGCTTTATAGTTTTCTCTGTTCGATATTTCCATGATGGTATTCACTTTCTCCCCCTCTTTTCCCTCGCTACCCTGTGTTCCTGTGAAAGAACTTTATCAGTTATTAATTTAGCAGCACAGTAATATATTCTGTTTACGTCTGTTATATCGCATGGATCTCTATGGACAGTCCTAATTACTGTGTTCATTTGTTTTATCAAGCTTCTGACTTTTGGGGTTTTATTAACCTTCTGCAGTCTATTTCTCTCATTGATCTTGATATATCTGTGTTTGTCTATCAAATCAAGCAACTCTTCTCTTAACTCCTTTTCTTCCATACTGAGGGCACATCCGTTATTTTCCGTTTCTTGTGGGCATTCTATCAAAGATTCTATAACATCTTCCTGTGGCACATTCTCTTCAATTTCATCCTGTGTCATCTGTTTTTCTGTCATATGGGAACTCACTGGCCTATCATTCCTCAGCATTGACTGCATCAGAGTTTCCACAGTTTCCTGTTCCATTCCTTACTGTCTAGCTTCAAATGAACGTTTATATTGGTTTTCTTTGGAAGGCTCCAAAATATCTTGATATGGCACCTGACCAATTGATTCCTGTTCAACTGGTTTCCCCTTAATTTGGATATGCATTGCTCTATCCTGTTGTGGTGCTTTCTGAATTTGATTTTCTACACTGAATCCTTCTCTTTGCAGCTGTTCCATAACCTCAGTGTCTATTTCTTTGAATTCTCCATTACTAATCTCTTTTTCAACTTTTCCTCTTAGTCTTCTTATTTTTTGTATTGTAAAGTTTTCCATATCCGGATTCCTTTGCCTATATTTTTCTTCAAATATCTTTGGTGCTGCTCTTTTTGTATTGGTTAGTTTTGCTTTCTCCTGTGCATAAATATTACACCATATTAAATCTCTTTTCCTATCCCATGTCCATATTTCTTCTTCACATGTCTCCTGATCTTCTTGCTTTTCCTTATTCTGGGGACTCACTCCATCATTCTGTGATGTAGTCTGTTTTAGACCTTCTACATTAATTCCTTCACTTTGCAGGCACTGCATAACTTCAATTTCTATTTTTTTAACTTCTGCTTTACTAATTATCTTTTTCTACATTGCATCTTTTTATTGTGAAATATTCCATATCTGGATGCCTTTGCCTGTATTTTTGTTCAAATATCTTTGAGACTGCCTTCTCTATATTAGTTAACTTGGCTTTCTCCTTTGCATAAATATTGCACCATATCAAATCTCTCTTTCTTTCCCATGTCCATATTTCTTTTTATATTTTTCAAATATTTCTAGGTTTTGTTGTTTATACTTTCTCACTTCCTCAGAGGCTTCTTTTCCAAAATGATCAAAATTTCTTGATCTATATACTGTTTTTTCAAATTTCTGTTGTATTGAACACAAATTTTATTTGAAGTTTGTGACAGGTTTTCTTGCGGACGTATTTTTCTTTTCTCTGATTTCTTTCTTAATCATTTTGTATATCTTGTGTCTGGAAATTCTGGGTCATCAATAAATTGCTTATTTTGTGCTTTTCCCTGATATTTATCTTTATATCTTTTAAGTCTTTCTGCCTGTTTTGAAATGTTCAGTTTATCTCCAGTAGTACTTAATAGATCCGGGTCTGTTCAATGTTACAGTGCATTGCTTTTATCACATCTATCCTTCTTAGTATTTTTGTTGATATGTTCCCTCTTCTATAATCTTCTAATTATGACACTTCTTGTCTTAGCTGCTTTATAGTTTTCTCTGTTCGATATTTCCATGATGGTATTCACTTTCTCCCCCTCTTTTCCCTCGCTACCCTGTGTTCCTGTGAAAGAACTTTATCAGTTATTAATTTAGCAGCACAGTAATATATTCTGTTTACGTCTGTTATATCGCATGGATCTCTATGGACAGTCCTAATTACTGTGTTCATTTGTTTTATCAAGCTTCTGACTTTTGGGGTTTTATTAACCTTCTGCAGTCTATTTCTCTCATTGATCTTGATATATCTGTGTTTGTCTATCAAATCAAGCAACTCTTCTCTTAACTCCTTTTCTTCCATACTGAGGGCACATCCCTTGTTTTCTGTTTCCTGTGGGCATTCTATCAAAGTTCTATAGCATCTTCCTGTGGCACATTCTCTTCAATTTCATCCTGTGTCATCTGTTTTTCTGTCATATGGGAACTCACTGGCCTATCATTCCTCAGCATTGACTGCATCAGAGTTTCCACAGTTTCCTGTTCCATTCCTTACTGTCTAGCTTCAAATGAACGTTTATATTGGTTTTCTTTGGAAGGCTCCAAAATATCTTGATATGGCACCTGACCAATTGATTCCTGTTCAACTGGTTTCCCCTTAATTTGGATATGCATTGCTCTATCCTGTTGTGGTGCTTTCTGAATTTGATTTTCTACACTGAATCCTTCTCTTTGCAGCTGTTCCATAACCTCAGTGTCTATTTCTTTGAATTCTCCATTATTAATCTCTTTTTCAACTTTTCCTCTTAGTCTTCTTATTTTTTGTATTGTAAAGTTTTCCATATCTGGATTCCTTTGCCTATATTTTTCTTCAAATATCTTTGGTGCTGCTCTTTTTGTATTGGTTAGTTTTGCTTTCTCCTGTGCATAAATATTACACCATATTAAATCTCTTTTCCTATCCCATGTCCATATTTCTTCTTCACATGTCTCCTGATCTTCTTGCTTTTCCTTATTCTGGGGACTCACTCCATCATTCTGTGATGTAGTCTGTTTTAGACCTTCTACATTAATTCCTTCACTTTGCAGGCACTGCATAACTTCAATTTCTATTTTTTTAACTTCTGCTTTACTAATTATCTTTTTCTACATTGCATCTTTTTATTGTGAAATGCTCCATATCTGGATGCCTTTGCCTGTATTTTTGTTCAAATATCTTTGAGACTGCCTTCTCTATATTAGTTAACTAACTTGGCTTTCTCCTTTGCATAAATATTGCACCATATCAAATCTCTCTTTCTTTCCCATGTCCATATTTCTTTTTTATATTTTTCAAATATTTCTAGGTTTTGTTGTTTATACTTTCTCACTTCCTCAGAGGCTTCTTTTTCCAAAATGATCAAAATTTCTTGATCTATATACTGTTTTTTCAAATTTCTGTTGTATTGAACACAAATTTTATTTGAAGTTTGTGACAGGTTTTCTATGGATATTTTTCTTTTCTCTAATTTCTTTCTTAATCATTTTGTATATCTTGTGTCTGGAAATTCTGGGTCATCAATAAATTGCTTATTTTGTGCTTTTCCTGATATTTATCTTTGTATCTTTTAAGTCTTTCTGCCTGTTTTGAAATGTTCAGTTTATCTCCAGTAGTACTTAATAGATCCGGGTCTGTTCAATGTTACAGTGCATTGCTTTTATCACATCTATCTTTCTTAGTATTTTTGTTGATATGTTCCCTCTTCTATAATCTTCTAATTATGACACTTCTTGTCTTAGCTGCTTTATAGTTTTCTCTGTTCGATATTTCCATGATGGTATTCACTTTCTCCCCTCTTTTCCCTCGCTACCCTGTGTTCCTGTGAAAGAACTTTATCAGTTATTAATTTAGCAGCACAGTAATATATTCTGTTTACGTCTGTTATATCGCATGGATCTCTATGGACAGTCCTAATTACTGTGTTCATTTGTTTTATCAAGCTTCTGACTTTTGGGGTTTTATTAACCTTCTGCAGTCTATTTCTCTCATTGATCTTGATATATCTGTGTTTGTCTATCAAATCAAGCAACTCTTCTCTTAACTCCTTTTCTTCCATACTGAGGGCACATCCCTTGTTTTCTGTTTCCTGTGGGCATTCTATAAAAGTTCTATAGCATCTTCCTGTGGCACATTCTCTTCAATTTCATCCTGTGTCATCTGTTTTTCTGTCATATGGGAACTCACTGGCCTATCATTCCTCAGCATTGACTGCATCAGAGTTTCCACAGTTTCCTGTTCCATTCCTTACTGTCTAGCTTCAAATGAACGTTTATATTGGTTTTCTTTGGAAGGCTCCAAAATATCTTGATATGGCACCTGACCAATTGATTCCTGTTCAACTGGTTTCCCTTAATTTGGATATGCATTGCTCTATCCTGTTGTGGTGCTTTCTGAATTTGATTTTCTACACTGAATCCTTCTCTTTGCAGCTGTTCCATAACCTCAGTGTCTATTTCTTTGAATTCTCCATTACTAATCTCTTTTCAACTTTTCCTCTTAGTCTTCTTATTTTTGTATTGTAAAGTTTTCCATATCCGGATTCCTTTGCCTATATTTTTCTTCAAATATCTTTGGTGCTGCTCTTTTTGTATTGGTTAGTTTTGCTTTCTCCTGTGCATAAATATTACACCATATTAAATCTCTTTTCCTATCCCATGTCCATATTTCTTCTTCACATGTCTCCTGATCTTCTTGCTTTTCCTTATTCTGGGGACTCACTCCATCATTCTGTGATGTAGTCTGTTTTAGACCTTCTACATTAATTCCTTCACTTTGCAGGCACTGCATAACTTCAATTTCTATTTTTTTAACTTCTGCTTTACTAATTATCTTTTTCTACATTGCATCTTTTTATTGTGAAATGTTCCATATCTGGATGCCTTTGCCTGTATTTTTGTTCAAATATCTTTGAGACTGCCTTCTCTATATTAGTTAACTTGGCTTTCTCCTTTGCATAAATATTGCACCATATCAAATCTCTCTTTCTTTCCCATGTCCATATTTCTTTTTTATATTTTTCAAATATCTCTAGGTTTTGTTGTTTATACTTTCTCACTTCCTCAGAGGCTTCTTTTTCCAAAATGATCAAAATTTCTTGATCTATATACTGTTTTTTCAAATTTCTGTTGTATTGAACACAAATTTTTATTTGAAGTTTGTGACAGGTTTTCTTGCGGACGTATTTTTCTTTTCTCTAATTTCTTTCTTAATCATTTTGTATATCTTGTGTCTGGAAATTCTGGGCGTTTTACATAATAGTAACAATACATGATTTATTTCTTATTCTCAAAAGCCCACTCCATCATCTTTATGGCTTTTGTTTGGCCAATCAATTTTTGTAATTTTTATGGACTGCTGCTTCCTTCTACAGCAGGGTACCCATCCTCCCCCTGAGCCTGGCCTGGCTCCATTGTAGGAATGTTTCCGTATTTTGAGGATTCAACACTGTCATTCTTTTCCAGTCCTGGCACCAGTGTACCTACCAAGATTGGGCACTT